>NC_056738.1:339702141-339852141 GCF_019279795.1 Protopterus annectens | reverse complement strand
ATAACACACACACACACACACACACACACACACACACACACACACACACACACACACACACACACACACACACACACACTCACACACACACTCACACACACACACACAAACACACACACTCTAGCCATTTATCTATATATATCTAAGTATCTATCTGTATATCTATCTATATCTGTCTATCTATCTATATATATATATATATATATATATATATATATATATATATATATATATATACATATATGTGTGTGTGTGTGTGTGTGTGTGTGTGTGTGTGTGTGTGTATATATATATATATATATATATGTATATATATGAGGGTGGCCACGGTGGTGCAGCGGTTAGCATTGCTGCCTCACAACAAGAGGTTCTCCGGTTCGATCCTCGGCTGGGGTGCCTTCTGTGTGGAGTCTGCATGTCCTCCCTGTGGTCGTCTGGGTTTCCTGTGGGTGCTCCGGTTTCCTCCCACATCCCAAAGATATGCTGTAGGTGGATTGGACTCTCTAAATTGGCCCTAAGTGTGAGTGCGTGCGTGTGTGCCTTCTGTGAAGGTTAGGCTGCGAGCTGGCAACTCGACACCATAAAACTCCATTGCCAATCATGTGCGGACAGGTGATCCACTGTGGTGACCCCTAACCGGGGAAAAAGCCAAAATACAAAGAAGAAGATATATATATATATATATATATATATATATATATATACACACACACACACAGACACACACACACACACACACACACACACACACACATTTATTTTATTTATTTATTTAACATTTGTTTACCCGGAAACTCCAACTTGGAATGAAGCCAATTTTCAGCGGACACCCGGGGAGAAACACTCCAGATGAATGTCTTTGTAACGTGGGAGGAAACCCACATGGATGCAGGGAGGACAGGCAGACTCTGTACAGAAGGCACCCCAGTCGAGACATTTGCTAATGTGCATTCTTCATTCTGATAACAGATCACACTACAGTGGGGATCGGGAAATATACCAAATGTACCACATCTGTGTGCCCTGTTCAATCACAGCCTCACCTCAGGCTTTGTCCCTACCGAATGGCTCACTGCAGTAGTCATCTCTCTTCATAAAGGGGGAGCAAGTATAGACCTTGGGAATTATTGCCCCATTAGCCTGACGAGTCTGATATGTAAGGCTATGGAGCGCATCATCATGGACCTAATTAACAAGGATATAGGGAATCTCCAAACTCTAGATCCCACGCAATGTGGTTTTGTGAAAGGTAGATCATGCCTGGTCAACCAGGTTGACTTCTTTGAGTCAGTCACCAGAGCTGTGGATGAGGGCAAGGCAGTTCATGCAGCCTATCTCAATCTGGTCAAGGCCTTTGATACCATTATCCACTCAGGAATTATTGATAAACTCGCCAAACTAGGCATCACCCCCTATATCACTAGGTGGGTTGCAAATTGGCTCAGAGATAGAAACCACAGTGTGGAAATAGCGGACTCCAAGTCAGGCTGCCAACCAGCCACAAGTGGAATCCCACAGGGATCAGTCCTGGGTCCTCTCCTGTTTGGCATCTACTTCCCAGAAGTCCAGGGCAACATGGAGGGACTCTGGCTGACCAAGTTTGCAGATGACTGCAAGTTGTGAGCCTTTATTAACTCCCCAGTTGATGTAGACATCCTACAGAAAGGCCTCACTGAGACCAATGACTGGTGTTGAAACAATGGTCTTATGCTTAATGCCAAAAAATGCATCTCCTTTGGGAAAAACTCAGTTCCCACTAATTACCACATCAATGGGAGCCCACTGAACACTGAAAGCATTATAACAGATCTGGGGACACAGGCTGACAGCAACCTCTCCTTCAACCACCACATTGCCACTGTGGTCAGAAAGTCCTTCTATGTGGCACATCTCATTACTAAGGGTTTTGCATCCAGAAAGAGAGATTATCATCTCTCTCTACTTTTCCCTCATTAGACCAATCATCGAGTATAATGCCCCATTTGGCATGTACCTCACTAGACAAATGCAACAGCTGGAAAGACCACAAAAGTACCTCATGAAGAGAATCCTAGGCCTTAAACACATGTCCTGCATGGACAGACTCAAAAAACTCCAGCTATCTTCTGTCTCATATCGTCTACTAAGAGGTGATCTCTGCTTGACTTACAAGGCCATGTCTGACCCAGCTCTGTTAGAAATGCTACATCGAAAGAAATCCCAATCCCTCCGCACCACACACTCCAGAGACCTTAACCTCATTACCACAATCAAAAGAACATGCTAGAGGGACAGGTTCATAACCCAGAGATCACCCATGCTCTGAAATAGACTTCCCATACATGTCAAGCAGAGCACCTCACTGGCCATTAGCCTAGTACTCACCTATGAACCTATGCATACATTATTCCCTTAACAGAAGTTTTTCCTCTGTGCTTTAGGTAACAAATTTTGCTGCACCCAGCATCACTGCATGTGTAAAAGATAACCCAGCTGCATCATGTTTTGAGTGGCAGTCCAAAGAAAGTCAAAACATTCTCCTTTATGTCCTGGACAGCCTTGACTGTCATTTGTTTGTTTATCTGCATTGGGTATCTTGGCTTCCTCTACTGTAGCTCCATGAAGAATTGAGGCAACAAGTTGTGGGTTCCCTATTCTAAAATGAGGTTTCGGTTGAGTCAAATACTGGTAACCTAACTGAGCTGTAAAGGAGCCTTGAGCCGCCCTATACATTTAGCTGTGATGGAAGTACTTCTTGTGTTATACTTGTTCTAATCAAACAGCTTTATTGACTTTGCATTAATTATTTAAGAGTTTATTGACAGGTGTAAAATTTAAATTTGCTGGTTTGCTTTACGGTTTACAACTGCTGGTGTGCAATTCATCTTATAGCGTATTGGGGATTAAAGGATTTCAACAGTGAATTAGGTTTTGCAGTTTTTCTGTGTCCACAGTATTTGAAAACAGATTTTAAAATGTGTTATTTTATGTACATTATTGTAGTTTATTCTTTAACTATTGAATCAAGCAGATAACCAAGATGTGGTTAGTCTTTGGACTGGTTTGTTGATTTAGAACTACGTAAAATGACTAAATTGTTGTTCTTATTCTAACCCCACACAGAATAGCTAGTTGTGAAAAGATTGTGATTAGTAGACTTTGAAGATGTATTTTCTGATTTATACTAGGTATCCAACATTTGAATAGATAAGTTATGTTACAAAGCCACTGTTATTAACCTTGTTTATTTTTTAAGTGAACAAGATATGTTTGCCTTATTTCTTTACACTTAAAGCAATGTTTACTTAAGGTAAGAATTAGCTTTACTGTGGCCCACTGGTATAGAGGCAAGGCATCTGTTTGTGTCTCCAGTGATCTAGATTTGGAAATGGGCTCAAGCTACTAGTAAGGCAGACTGAATGAGAAAAGATTAAGTAACCAAAGGCCAGCTCTCCTATCCAAGTGGGAGAGTTTGGGGAGCTCAATGCCAGTTGGACCAATCCTGGTGACCAGGAGTCTCACATGTTATCTCACTGTTAAACAACATATTGACATCTTTGCACTAGCCACTCCTATAAACAATGAACATGACCAACTGGCACAGGTATGATGGCTCTCAGCAGCACACTTGTAACTCCCACCATATGATCCCTCACACCCTGAAGATAAACAATGAGCTACCATTTTTTTTTCTGAGAAGTCAGAAGGCCTGTGGGGAAAATGCATTCCCAGAAAGGAGACACTGGGGTCTTGAGGCTGGGGAAGCAAAGAAGTTAGAGAAATAGCCAGAGGCAGCATGAGAACAGGAGGGTAGAACAATGCATATATACATATGCACTTACTTAAACATACTCACACACATACACACCCACACACACAAGATTTAATTCAATATCATTTTTGTTCATTTGATTTATAAACCTCAAGTGTATGGTTTAATGCATAAATACCCTTTTTTCTATATGTGTCTGGTATCTCAACACAATTACATGTAATCTGATTGCCTTCTACTGAAAGAGCTGTAAAAAAATCCTGTTATATATTTTCTCATTCTCAGTGTGTAAAGAACTGTAAGATAAGTTAAATGATGAATTATTTGTAGACGACTTATTTACCCTTCAATGTTTCACTTGTCTGACATCTGCTTAACATGTCAAAGATATCACATGATGTAGAACAGCATGCTAGGTGATAACAATGCATCTCTGTATGAATAAACATATATATATATATATCAAAAAATGTATGAAAGAAAGTGCAGGCTGAATGAAAAATACTGTTCCAGCTAGCAGTGACAAAGTGACAAGTGATGAAGGAGAGAGACAACAGCAAGCAGCTATTTGGGAGCCAACACTACAGTTAGAGAGGGAGGAAAGTGGGTAAGAAGGGACACTAATTTAAATGGGAGAGGAAGTGGGGCAACATGCAAACCAGTGAAAAGAGCTTGTGTGAAGAGCACAAAAGGGGTGGAGAATGAAACAGATGCAGAACAAGAGGCTTGGGTAAGTGGGTAAGGCTTGGTGACTGCATGCACAGGGAGGGAGGCATCTAGCACAGACAATTAGGATTGCTGGGACATTGCAGGAAAGATTACAGATAGGAAGGATCATGGCATGTGACAGTAAGTGGTGCAAATGAGAGCCAGTTGTCAAGACAGAGAATAGGCTTTTTGTGATTGGGATGGGGGATCTGAGAAGCAACCAGAGTATAGTGAAACTAGTTATGGGGCAAGAGACAAGACAAAGGAAGAGGTGATCAAGATCATAAGAAATGGAGACACAGGGAGAGAGAGAGAGAGAGAGAGAGAGAGATCAATGCATGTGGTAAGGCATGCATACACCAATGACAGGTGGCTGAGGTGATAAAAAGATTCATGGAAGTGGCAGAGAAATGCCAGTAAAAGCATTTGGGAATACCGTTCTCAGATGTATTACCTGTACTAATAGACAATATGCTGATAAAAGAAAGAGAATTAGGAATCATAAGGATTGACAGTGGCAGTGGACAAAGGAAAGGGCCTGGTACTGACAGAAGGATGCGGAGACCTGGCAGAGAGATGACCATTATGTCAGTAAAGGCAAGATACATTGATACTTAAAGGTGACTTGGAAAGGTACATTTCAACAATCATTTGTTTAAACTAAGTTGGATTTTTAGAGGGGTTATCACAGAAGCAAAAGAGTAAAGTAGGTGTTCAGTCAAGAAACTGAAAGAAAAGAGAGACACAGAATACAGCAGAGGAACAAACAAGTATTACTTGGACTAAAACTAGAAAGTATTATTATGCAATGTATAGCACTTAGGTGAGAAGATACAGGAAATGCAAGCAGTGATGCAGAGCAGAGGGTGGACATTGTTGGTATTACAGAAACATAGACTAGTGACAAGGAGGGGTACATCAGTGATATGTCTGTATATTGGATGTTTTTAAATTATATAAATGACAGGAATGGAGGTGAAGTAGCAATCTACATAAAGAAGGACATCAGATTTGAGGTCAGAGAGTAAGGGTATACTTCGGAGTGGTCAGCCACAGGGAGAGACATAATATAACTGCAGACATTGTAACTGCACATAAATTAATTTACATATTCAGTCCCATGGAACTAGACAACATATCTGGTGATTTATTATGAAATACAATAGGGAAAATCTTAACTAAACTCCTGTCAGCCATGTTTAACAAAAAGTTTTTAGATAATTATGGCAAAAGGTTGTAGGGTGCCATTTCACAAAAGTTTGTGGGTGTGGGCTGTATAGCTCTGAACTGTCTCTTATTTTGCAGATATCCCTGATTTTGTATCTTAGTTCTTTTCTGTCCCTCATAAAATTTAGATTTTCCGGTAAATCACTGATGATTACAGACAGAAAATAATACAAGAGATTATAGCTACATACTTCATATTCTTCAAAAAATGAGTGGTGATGCAGACCTGCTGTTTTATTAACTTTATTTGTCCCTAATTCTTGAGTAAAGAAATTGAGAGCTATATCAAACCAAAACAAATTTAGACAGCACAGCCAGTGCTCCGTGCAAATTCACAGAGACAGTCACAATGGAACTTATCAGAAATGACACCAGAGACCTGTTTGTATTAGATATTGAACAATAATAGACTGTTAAAAGGAAATAATTTGAATCTTGTGGCATTCTTTCAAGAGGTGACAAGACTACATAATGACAGCTTGACAAAGCATTCAAAACTGTTCCTATAAAGGAATGTATGATAAATTAAACACATAAAACCTCAGTGTGTGCCAATAATCTGGGGATTACTGCAGTGATCTTTTGAAGAACAGAACTGAAACTGTGAATGTACAAGAATAGAAAGCAAAGGCAGCCATTTCTTGGAGTATTTGACCAGCTCTGAGGTACAATTATGTCAATAAGTAAAAGGGGTGTGGGGCTCAGACCCCCCCAATCACAAATGTAAAGGTGTCTGCAAAAAAAGTAATTTTGTTGTCTGAGACACATTTTTTAAAGTATTAAGATTCTCAAGCCTGGGTGTCAGACTTAAGATAGGGAGTGATACCATCATTAAAGACACTGAGAACAAAGAAAACACGTCAACACATACACATCACCTCAGTGCAGGTGCCAGAGCATATTCTACTGCCAACACAATGCATCAAGTAATCAGACAAAGAGGGGAAGAACAGAGTGTACCAATATGTTTTCTGAGCCACAAGTTATATGACACCTCTCAACCTCTAAGCCTAAGAAATCTGGACAAAGGCAAAAATAATGTGTGGGTGACAACGGCCCCAAATCAGTGACAAATATTAAATAGTGGTCTTTTAAACTTAGAAAGTTGCTAGAATAACAGTTTTGTTGTACTATCATTTACTTTCTGATGGCTTTGAAGTCTGAAACTCAAACTTATGTCACTATTTAGTGAATTCAGTCCCCAGAGATTTCACAGAAAACCACACATTACATCAGGAACAGGACAAAAAATAAGAAGCAAAATATGTACATTCTGCACAAGGCTGGATAGTTGAGAGATTTAGAAGTTTTTGGTAGCAAAGTCTAACATCCCAGCATGAAGAAGTGTATACTTCATTCGGGGCATAAATCATATATTTATTACAATAGTAACATTTATACTGCTGTCCTTAATAAGTGTTTTAAATTGTATTATTCTATTTCTGTATGATAATATGTATATATAATAATATGCATGTGTGAGTGTGTGTGTGTGTGTGTGTGTGTGTGTGTGTGTGTGTGTGTGTGTGTGTGTGTGTGTGTGTGTGTGTGTGTGTGTGTGTGTGTGTGTGTGTGTGTGTGTGTGTGTGTGTGTGTGTGTGTGTGTGTGTGTGTGTGTGTGTACATTAATGTATATATATATATATATATATATATATATATATATATATATATATATATATATATATATATATATATATATATATATATATATATATATATATATATATATATATATATATATATATATATATATATATATCTATATCTATATATATATATATATATATATATATATATATATATATATATATATAGATAGATATTAAATAGTATGTTAATTAATATACAATATGTTTGGTGTGTTACTGCATTACTAAAGGTCATGCACACACATCATGCAGTCTCATTTAATCGAACAAAACAGTATAGTTCATCTTTCATTAAAAATCCATTTAATTGAGCTACTAAAGTGATTAGGAAAGGAAAATTTCCTTTTTTCAATCAGTAAAACTAAAAAAATGCAATAAAAAAATGAAAAATTGTAAAAAATAAAAATAGAGCACTAACTCACAGACATAATTTGTCTGAACACTAGTAGTGATAGGGAAAGGATACCCTAATATATAGGGTTGGGGTAAGGGGCAAGCAGAGATAAGGGTAGGGTAAGCACCACCTGCACCATCTTACTCATGTGTGCTAACCCCATAAGGCACTCCATGTCTGCAACCACAATCCTACACATTAAGGTACTAAACACTATTTCTTGAACAATATCGCTGCAAAAGACATACACACACACACCCACACACACACACACACACACACACACACACACACACACACACACACACACACACTCACACACAACACACAAACACACACACACACACACACACACACACACACACACACACACACACACACACACACACACACACACACACACACACACACACACACTCACACACAACACACATTTCAAACATGCCACAACACAATCAAATCAACACATCTAACCCCATCTTTATCCTTTAATGTAACCCTAACCTGGAAACATGCACACACACACACACACACACACACACACACACACACACACACACACACACACACACACACACACACTCACGCGTGTACATGGACACATATACACAAGTGCATGAGCATGTATGCATGCTTGTGTGCACAAAAGTATCTAGGATGGGGAAGGGGCACAAGGTGTCAGGGGGTGTGATCGGCATACGTAGATTAGCAGACGTGCAGTACTATGGCGTTTGAAGTCATGACTGAAGCGCTATTGTTTCAGTACTCCAATATGTGCCATTCAAAATGCAGAATGCAGCACCTTTCAATCTCGTAGTACAAGAATCTGGACAAAGCCTCAAATAATGGGGGGACAAATGTCCAAAAAATAGGAACAAATTTCAAATATTGTTTTTATAAAATTCCAAAATTGTTAGAATAACAAGATTTTGTTAGCATGCATTTTCTGAAGGATATGAAGTTTAAAACTCAAGTGTATGCCATAATTTATTGACTTCAATCCTTAGTGACTTGTCAGAAAAACACAGTTTTTTTGTGGAACAAACCAAAAACTTCTGTGAAAATCTAGATAGTTGAGAGGTATATAGCAAGCCACTTGTACATTTATTGCAAGTAATCTGCTACCATTATTTAAAATGACAAACCTGTTTTATTGTATTATTATTATTATTATTATTATTATTATTATTATTATTATTATTATTATTATTTTCTTGCTGCAGAATAGAACTACCCATCTGTCTTTGAACCATACCTAGTTAATCATCCTTCAAGACTATGACAAAAGGAGATCCACTCAGTCTTGATACCTAAGCACTATCATGTGTCACATTGTAGCCCTCTACCACAACAATTAACTACTTTTTGCTATAAATCAATGGACAAAATAATATCTTCCCACCTGGTTCTTCCCCTAACTTTCTGTTATCTCTGTCTTACCCTGACATTTCTAATCTCAGCTCTAGTACCCAAATAATAGAATTGTACAACCTAAATATTGCAAAAAAAAAGAAGAAAAAAAAGAAGAAAGAAATATATATCGTAAAAATCAGAGCAACCGAATTTAAATCAGTGGTAACCATACAAATTGCAACCCATGATCAACTTGGATAGTTTTCTTATGTTTTTTTAGTGTGTTAATGTATTATGTGTTAAGCTTATGAAGGTATAATCATTACCTGTGTCAATGATTTGTGCTCTGAACTTCAGTCTTTGTTTTTTCATTGACATATTTTGTATGTGTGTGCATAGATAGATATAGATCTCTCTCTCTCTCTCTCTCTCCATATATATATATATATATATATATATATATATATATATATATATATATACATATATATGTGCATAAA
This sequence comes from Protopterus annectens, assembly GCF_019279795.1. NCBI lineage: Eukaryota > Metazoa > Chordata > Ceratodontiformes > Protopteridae > Protopterus > Protopterus annectens. The sequence continues at coordinate 339,842,556 of NC_056738.1, read as the reverse complement.
ATACATTTTTAGAAAGTTGGCCAGCTTTTACTTATACTTCTCCTTAGAATACATACTCTATGCCTCATTTTAGGAAAACAAAGATTAATAAATACATGAATAAATAAATGAATAGTATATACAAACAAAGCTGCCCCTAATGAATATTGTAATAAATATCTAGTGCACGTTTTATTATGCAGCCATAATGGTCATGATGTTCCATATTCAAGAATAAACATGGCCTCTGCCTGATGTAGTGAATACGTTACATCATGAAATAACATATTTTCTGATAAACAATGAAGAACTGGAGAAGGCATCGTTCCTCATTATATTTATTCATATGATTCGACTAGGAGGGGTGCAGTTTCATATATTTTTAAGGTGTTCCAAAATGCTAACCCCAATTTTCCTAATAGCCTGTTGATAATAAAAGAATGGACAAAGTCATTTCAGACAATATATTATATGTGTAGTTTAACACTGGCAGTTATTGCAATTATAAAGCTTCCTGCTATTGATTAAACTCTGTTGTATAGCTGCCACAGTTAGAAATCATATTCTCTGCATACCTAATTCTAAATAGCTTCTGTACTCAATGCAGAGAATTAATACATTATTTTATACCTCATTGATCTGACCCGTTACAAGCCACCTGAAAGAACTTGAAACTGTGCAACATTTTCTAATTAGAAATCATAAGGCTGAAACCTTGAAATATTTGGAATGTCTTCAGGATTGCTGTTAAATTTTGTTTTTTTCAGGTTTCTAAGAGGTCATCATAATCATCATAATCATCATCATCATAATAATCATCATCATCATCATAATCACCATCATCATCATCATCATCATCATCAACCCTTGTTCCTATTTTTATATTCAATATGATATCAGGGTGTTACATCAGCTGTCAACACCTTTCTCAATTTAGTGCCACTCTCCCACCTTTTTCAACAGTCATGCCTGACATTAACTGGACTTTTGTCATTCAATCCATCCATCTCTTGACTGGATGCCCTTGTATCCTCTTGACTTCTTCTTGTCTCTTCTAAATCTTCTTCAACTAATTGTCTTCTGATTTCTTGTACATTCACCAGAACCACCATAATCCTATCTCTTTGCCCTTCTTTACAATTGGAGCTACTTTGACATCTGTTTTGATGTCACAATTTCGTCATCTGAACCAGAATGTCCACCCTACCACGCATCTCAGGTGCTTCATCTCCATCATTCTAGGTTATTTAACTGCTCTGCCATCACTGCCCAGGTTTCTTTACCATGCAAAAATACTGGTCACACAACTGTTTTCTATACTTTACTTTTCAGCCTCTTTGACAAAAAAAAAGTCAAATCAGGTATACCTTATAGATTTAGCAGAGGTAACCTCTAAGCAGGTGAAGGACTTGGTTCACTTTTTTGCTTAACTGACTGTAGCTAGAAAACACAGTTGAGGAGCTAGCATCAGGTAAGTAAACAGAACTCTAAAAGTATGTCAGTAACAGAAAACTCTTGTGTTTAATAACAAGCAGCTAGTTAGACAGATAGGCAGACAGATGTGTTTGTGATGTAAAAATATTAAGACACTCAAGCTTCTTGGAGCTCAACAGGTCACAAGAGTGGCAATCAAACTTATGAACCTACTGCAATTGGGTCATAATAACCTTTACTGAGAATAATCAGCTGATAAAAGTGAAACTGATGGCAACAAAGCAGGATACGAGTTTTAGGGCACTGATCATAGATGGACTGGAGCGCCAGTAGCAGTAGTAATGAAAACATCATAGTGCATTTTCAGTTGGGCAGACACAAACAGTAGTGTATCTTCAGTTGGGCAGACACAAACAGTACTGTATCTTCAGTGGGGTAGTCATCAACAGTACTATATCTTCAGTGGGGCAGACATAAACAGTAGTGTATCTTCAGTGGGGCAGACACAAACAGTAGTGTGTCTTTAGTGGGGCAGACACAAACAGTAGTGTATCTTCAGTGGGGTAGACTTCAACAGTGGTGTATCTTCAGGGGGGGGTAGTCATCAACAGTAGTGTATCTTCAATGGGGTAGACTCCTAATAATTGTGTATCTTCAGTGGAGCAGACACCAACAGTAGTGTATCTTCAATGAGGTGACTCCCAACAGTTGTATATCTTCAGTGGGGCTGACACTAACAGTAGTGTATCTTCAGTAGGGTAGACACCAACAGTAGTGTATCTGCAGTGGAGCAGACACCAACAGTAGTGTATCTTCAGTGAGACAGACACCAACAGTAGTGTATCTTCAGTGGGGTAGACACCAACAGTAGTATATCTTCAGAGGTAAACACCAGCAATAGTGTATCTTCAGTAGGGTAGACACCAACAGTAGTGTATCTTCAGTGGAGCAGACACCAACAGTAGTGTATCTTCAGTGGGGCAGACACCAACAGTAGAGTATCTTCAGTGGGGCAGACACCAACAGTAGTGTATTTTTAATGTGGTAGACTCCAACAGTTGTGTATCTTCAGTGGGGAAGACATCTGAGCCAAAGAGGTAATCTTCTATCTCTTTCAGCTGATCCTTGGGCCAAGCATTCTGTACTATGTGCACTTCCTGTTGCATATATAGTGTGTGCTACCTTAAAGCTAATGCCTATCTACATAGAATTTACTATATGGTCCATATTCCTTTTAGAGGCTCAGTCTGAACAAATACATCATGGAGACTAGGCAATAATCTTTAGTGTCCTCTTTGCTTCCAAAGTATCCTAGTAAGTATCCACATGTTACTTGATGTCAGGCCCTGGAAAATATATAAGCAGTAGTAAAGAAATATTTGCAGAAGAAGCAAAGAAATATTTCTTCAACAATGTGTGTGGTTGGAATTAATGAAGTATAATATAGTAGAAAATGATCCTACTGCAACCATACAAATTTTATCACAAGGAAATCTGAAATAAAACTAGAAGCACTGAGTCCAGAAATTAATTTTATTCCTTTGTCTGAACGGGTTAGCTGAGAAGTCTGAAAAGGTGTATCATGCTATCCTGTACGTTGAGGAAGAAGAAGTTTTACATGTATTTAACTTTTTAATATTTTCATGAAGATGAGAAAGATAAAATAGAAACAATAACAGAAAAGTTCAAGAAGTCTTATGATAACGTTTTGTGATCCTAGAAAGAATTTATAATTTTTGCTCTTTATAAGTGTACACTGTTATATGGATGCTATAGATAACTAATAGTAATGATCTGATAAATTATGCCAAAGACTGAATTTGTTGCATTACATGATCTATTAATAAAAAAATATGCATTGTGATATAAGAAAAGATCAAGTAAGGGACAGGCTATTAGGAAAAGCAGACCTGACCTTATCAAAAGATGTGAATGTATGCAGAGCAAATGAAATTAGGGTTACGCAGATACAGTAATTAACTATGGACAGATATAATAATTAACTATGGAAATGGGGAGTGTAGAAGATAACATTTGATTTAAATAAAAAAAAAACAAAAACTAAGAAAAAGTGTGAATGCTTTGCATCAAAGATGATGACAAAAAGAGACACAAGCTGTACATAAATTATACTGTAGCTGAAATGAAAGCCTTGTGTATTACATGCAGCAAAAAGGATACAAGGAAGCATTGTCCTGCTTTTAATCAGTTTTGTAGAATGTATGGTAGAAGGATACATTTTGCAAAGGTGCCTAAAATAATAGTCAAGTGTTTTCAAAACAATTTGCATAGTATTTAATACAACATGGAAATGGGTTGTTAGAGGGCAGTGCTGAAATATAAAAAAGTTGATATGCTATTTTCTGAAACTGCAAATCACATTGTTATCAAGACAGGCTAATAATTAATAAGTAAAATGTTGAATTTAAGCTAGGCACAGATGTAGAGTGAAACATCCTTTTTAAAGCTACTTCTGAAACATTGATATTACAGAATATGAGATATATATTTCTTTGCAATTTGGCATCAAGTAAATTAACTTGCTCAAAACTACTTTAATGTGAAAATAAGTATACGAAGTATAAGACACCAACTCAGACTGTAACACTTAAAGAAGCTCATTCTGCTGCAAATCTGGTTTGTCTGATATGTCATAAGCTATGAGTGGTACAATGGATTCACTGTGCAGAGATACAGACATCATGTATTCAGCAAGTGTTATATGGTCACACTATACATATCTAACAGAAAAGAAAACAAATGCTCACTGTTCCATGCATTAAAAATCTTTAATTTAATCCAAAGGCAATATCAAGATAGAAAGGTGTTTTCACCTTAGCTTCATCAAGGTAAATTTTAAAACATGCTAAAACATCCTCATATTATAAAATTACAGAGAAAAATCATGTTATCTGATGTCACAAATTTACAAAATTCAATGTCTCAAACACTTGTCTTTTAGTTTTGAGTATGAGTTTTAAAGAGACAGTGATACTTAAACCTGGTGGCCTATGTCTCTGTAATTCAATAATCCATTTAAATTCTATTTTTCAATATAATTTATGATAATATCACCTCTGGGGTTTGGATGTATACCATCTAGAGCCTGAAAATAAAATCTTTGCTCATTTCCTTCCTTTTTCACTTTATATGCTAAAGCATTATTCTTTTTTCATTTATTTCTTTCAATTACATGTTCGTAGATCCACTCTCTAAAAGTTCAATAGGTCTTACTGACATAATATGCATCACATTTTTTACATACTGCTAAATAAACCACATTTCATATTACAATCAGCATAATACCTAAATAATATATACATCCTGTTTTTGAATTTATATGTGATATTCTATTTATTATGTATATGGTTCAATGGTTTGATTCTCAGTTGGGGTGCCTTCTGTGCAGAGTCTACATGTTCTCCCTGCATTCACTTTAGTTTGTCTGGATGTTCTTGTTTCCTCCCACATTCCAAAGACATGCATCTGGAGCATTTCTCCCCTGGCCTCCACTGAAAATGGGCTCTGTCCCAGTTGGACTTTCCCAGTAAACAAAATGTTAAATAAATTAAAAGAAATAAATACATACACATGGAACTATGAATGGAGACACAATAAATTTCATTTTCCTTTAACATTTTGAGGGATGTGAAATCCCCTATGAGATATAATTAGAAGAAACTGAGGAATTTTACCTACTGATATGAAACCTTTGAAATTATTATGATCTTCTCCTAATTTTGCCTTTAAAAATAAGAAAAACTTAAATAGAAGACTATGTTATAATAATTTTAGATTAAGGCCACTTTAAGACATGGTGCATTTCCATGAAAAGTCTGTTCCATGTATATGCATATAAATAAAATCACAAATTATGTTAATTCAAAAACAGGATGTGTATATTATTTTAGGCATTATGCTGACTGTAATAGAAAATATTTGGTTTATTTAGCAGTATATAAAAATGTGATACATATTACTTGCGCAAGATTAATTGAACTTTTAGAGACAGTTCTCCCAGGCTGAGTCAAGAAAGGATTCATATAGGTTAGTGCGGTACCATGGTTACTGAAAATAAATAAAGCAAATAAACAGAATATCACATGAAAATATTGATGTTATACCAGTGATGCATGATTGAACAAAGATTTCAGCAAAAACTGAAACAGAATGAATATTTAGGTGTCATCAAGAAGTTAGAGACAATGCAGTTAGTAAATTATAGAGTAGTTGTTATAAATCAAGATGAATCTTACATTGCTATTTATCTCCAAGAGATGAATAAGGTGATTAAAAAGAGTATTGCTAATTCCTTACAGTTAAAGAAGTGGTCTCTTTGACACCAAACACTAACAAAACTGCTTATAGGTTCATAGGTAGTACTAGGCTAACTGCCCCTGTAGGCCATTTTAAGCCTAGAAAATTAACCCATGTAAGAATCAAACTCTCCACATTGTGTCTGTAAGGCAAATATCTTAAACATTATGCCAACCTCCCTCTAGATGAAGAAATAGTTAAACTGTATATATGTAATATTCCATTTGACCATTAGACATACTTTAGGCTTTTCATGCAACCAGATTTTTAGGAGGGGAAAATGAACTGTGTTGTGGATGAAAACAACTCATCCTCTTCATTTTCTCAGTATAATGTCTGGCACTAAGTGTTAGTGTGCATTTGTGTGAAATATATTGGAATACTTTCTCTTTTTTTATATGTTGGCAAGCAGGTTAGCTTTTCTGTAGACAAAAGTAACTGGCCTTCTTCATTTACTTATTTTAAAGCGTGTCATTAAATATTAGTTAGCATTTCTGTGAAATATGTTGACATATTTATTCTTTCTTTTGGGGGGCAATCTAGCTGTGATGTGGATGAAAGTAACTTGTTTTCATTTGCTTAGTTTAAAGTCTGGCATTAAGGGCTGGGCTAGAATGCATTTGAATATAATGGAATAGTTACTCTCTCTCTCTCTTTGCTAATACGTTGACAGAGGCAACCACCTTGTTGGGGGGGGGCTTATTGTTCTGTGGATGAAATTAAACTTCTTTATTTGCTTAGTTTAAAGTCTGGGATTAAGAGCTAATATGCATTTGTGTTAAATAAATTGAAATATTTACTTTCTCATTTTGGGGGCCTATCTGCACTGTGGATAGAATTAGCTTGCTATCTGCATTTTCTCAATTTGAAATATGGCATTAAGGACTGCACTAGCAAGCATTTATGTAACATAAATTGGAAATGTATTCACAGTTGTTTTGGGGAGTGGCTACATGTGCTGTAGATGAAATTGACCTATTAATTTGCTCATTTAAAGTCTCACATTTGCAGCTAATGAGTATTAATGTGAAATAACATAAACTATTTATTCTCTCTCTTTTTGGGGGAGGGGCTATCTGTGCTGTGGAAGCAAATAGCTTGCCTGCTTCATTTTCTTTGTTTAAAGTCTGTCATTAAGTGCTAATGCTTATTTGTAAGAAATAAATTATAATATTTACTCTGTGGACAATCTTTAAATGAAACAAATTTAAAACTGTCCCTGATTTGGCAGAATATTTTTGTCTTTGCCTAATATTTTTGGTCTGCAATTTATGTTGTTGTTGTTAGTCCAGCTTACAATCTTCACTAATGCGAATTTGAATGAAATAATCTGGAATGTTTATTCTCTGTGTGCTGTCTGTGTGAAATCAAGTCAAAGCAGTTCATGATTTTGTAGAATATCTATAAATTTGTCTCATATTTTTGCTCTGTGCCTTGTATAATCTGTTTTTTTTTTTGCCAAGTCATTGACGATTACAGCCAATAAATGGGGAGGGTGTATGCTGTGGATGAAAGCAACTTGCCATCTTGTTAATTGCTCAGCTTACAATCTGGTGTATAGCATTAGTGTGCATTTGTATAAAATAAGCTTTGAGTACTGCTTGTGGGAAACAAAGATAAAAAATTTTCTGACTTTGCAGAATGTCCCTGACTTTGTCTTATTTTAATCTATTCTTCATAAATGTGTGGTTTCTAGCAAATTGTTGAGGATTGCAGTTACTAAATAATGACAGACATTTGAGTTTCAGTCTTCATGTTTTCAAATAATGCAAACATTTATTCTAGCAACTTTAAGTATATGACAGTAATATTTAAAATATGTCTCTGATTTTGTACTCTTGTGCATAATTATTTTTTGGCTTTGTTCTGGCGTTGCTGTAAGAGGTTGAGATGTATTTTTACCACAAAGAGATGAGGTTTACTTTTCAAAGTGGCTGTAACTGCTAGGTGAGTGTTGAGGGTATATGTGGATGAAAGTAACTTATATTTTGTCATCTGATCAATTTAAACAGTCTGGCTATGCAGGACTAGTGCGCATTTATGTGTAATAAGTTGGAACACTGGGGCTACTATGTCTGTATGAAACAAACCTGAAATACTGTGACTATAATTATCATCTGTACCATAATCAGACATTTGAAGTATAGACAACCAAAAATGGGATATGATTGTTGAATATAGGGGCTTTTAAACTGCCATTATTCTGGCTTTGCAGGGCTAGTGTGCATTTCTGAAAAAAACAGTTGGAATACTTTACTTTGGCTATTTTTATATCTCAGTCAAACATTGGAGGTGTACTCAATCAAGTACCTGCAACTGATACATATGGGCACTGGTGATGTAGTCTTAAATCAGAAAGATAAATCCAATAAAAGTGTGCATTTATGCATGCCCTCCTCCCAACAAAAAATGTTTTGGGGTGGGAGGCCCGTGGCTTGAAAACTGCCATGGTCCAATGTACTCTTAATATGCTCCAGAATATGGCATATGTGGAGGAGCAATATGAAGTGATGGTTTGAAGAAGAGTGTGTGATTCTTTATGTAATACTTCATGTACAAATAAAATAAGAAAAACCAAAACAATAAATGAGATATACTTACACTGGTTTAAAAATAACATTGAAAAAAGAAATCACAGTTATAGGCTGTTGCAACAAAATTCATTAATAATGAAAGAAATTTAGACTTACTTTTCTTTCAATGAATAAATAAATATGTTGTGTTCAAGATTTAATGTTAAAGCATCATAAAATGATAATGTTCAAGTCAACTGAGAAAACACCTGTTTGAGTGGACACAAAAATCTCTGTTTAGAACATCAAAGTGCAAAGAAACAAAAGGAAATATAAAGTATTCATCAGGAATTTTAAGTAATACAGTTGTGTGATATGAAAGAAAAGATTATTGCATGCTCAGAAGCAGGATGTTCATTTTATCGGATTGGTTACAGATTTGTTGAAGTTTGAAGAAGCCTGTATTTTATAGATTATTATTATTATTATTATTTAGAGTACCCTGAAATACTGTGATAGTGTGCAATATAAAAATTATAAATTAAGAACAGTAATGCAAAAGTGCAAATTCAGACCTGCAATGCACATTCAGCACTATCTACATTCCGCGAAACAAGTTGATAGACTGTCATCTGATAATTTTGAAATACAGGAATATGTTTTTCAGGGATAGAGTCATGCAACAGCTCAGCAGTGAATGGACAGAAGGTTGAAAAACAAACTAGCCACCCAGCTTCATTACTGATGCCTGAAAGTCAGTATGAAGTAAGGAAATGTTGGAAAGAAATCATCAGAGAGAAACCTATTTCTAGAATAAAGATTGCAGGAGAATACCACAGTTAACTCTCCTTACACTCAGTAGCCTACAGGTTGCTGCATGGTGACCTGCGTCTTGCCTTTTCAGCCACGAAAGATTCAGTCCTATTTGACCTCCTACGTCTTTGCAAAACCAATGGCTCTAGAAACATCTGCACTGAAAACCTAAATCGTCAATAACAAATAAACAAGTTTCACTGGAGAGATAGGTCCCTAAATCAATGTATTTATAGACTATGGTATATTTTACCACTGCAGGTCAAACAAAGTAGCACTTTGGCTACCTTTAAGGCTAGTCTTGATGACTGGATGGATAGGCAAAATTTTACACCACGGTTATCATGTATGGCCTTGCTCAGTTTGAGAAGTGGGTACTATTAAGTGCAGGAAAAGATTTTTTTAAGTTTGTCAGCTTGCAGATGTATATGACTAGGCATCTGTCTCTGTAATAGGTTACCTAGTATGTTCTAGTATGTTCCGGTGTTACTTTCTTCTCCATAGTTCTTACCAGCCCCAGTATATAAGGAATAATTTGCCATACTCAGAAGTTCATTGGCTCCACAGGTTATGGAGCCAAAATTGTGATTTTGCTCAATAGGCACAACTCATGCATACATTTTTCCTCATTACAGAATGTTTCCAAAGCACAGTGAACCAAACACTCTAATCTGCCAGCGTCATGCTTTGCAAGCTTGAACCAAAAAGGAAGGACACTACTATGCAGTACATGTATATTCAACCTATACTGCCATTTAATCACAGAAAAACTTTTCTTTCTAGGTCTGCCATGAAAAACATTCCCATTTTACAGTCTGACACTAATGCTAGTTCCTTCTTCTAACAGTCACCTACAGCGTCTAAACACCTGGACAGCAGAATCTTCGAGTCAAGATCCTTCCTAATCTGGTACCTGACCTGCACAGGAACTCACTACTACACTTCCCAATCTGGTACCTGACCTGCACAGGAACTCACTACTACACTTCCCAATCTGGTACCTGACCTGCACAGGAACTCACTACTACACTTCCCAATCTGGTACCTGACCTGCACAGGAACTCACTACTGCACTTCCCAGTCTGGTACCTGTCCTGCACAGGAACTCACTACTGCACTTGCAGATTAATTTGTAGTATTACCCATATATTCAAGGGCAAAGAGCAGAAGTGCTTTATGTTACCACTGCATTCTCATATATTTGTAAAAATGTGTTGCATTATTGTCTGGAATTTTTTTTTTGGGAGGGGTGCAGTTTGCATCTGGCTGTTTCGCGCTAAATGCTCATTGTCAAGAAACACTTAAAACATTTCCACCCGATCATGACTTACTGACTCTAACATTGTTTCTTGATGTAATGCAACATTCGCATCAGGTAACTCAAAGTTGGAAACCTCTTCAAGATGAGTAGCAGTAATATGTAACAGAAGTGAAAGTTTAAAATGGAAACTGATTTTCTTAACTGTCTGTTAAGCAGCAGTATAGAGAAAATTGTTAGTTAAACTCATTCAACATAGCTGGAATAAGCTACATCCCCATTAAGCTGCTTCCCAGGGGAGCAATAATACTGACACAGTGGAAAAGTCCACGTCAGCAAATAAAGTTTAAATAATTCAAGCTGACATTAGCAATGCTGGTCATCTACATAACGACTAGACTGTGCACTTATAGAACATGCAGTACATTTAAGCATGTTATATAATGGTGCAGCAGTTAGCATTGCCACCTCACAGCAAGAGGTTCTCTGGTTCGATCCTCGGCTCGGGTACCTTCAGTGCGGAGTCTGCATGTCCTCCCTGTGGTCGTGTGGATTTCCACCAGGTGCTCTGGTTTCCTCCCACATCCCAAAGACATGCTGTAGGTGGATTGGACACTCTAAATTGACCTTAGACATGAGTGTGTGCATGTGTGTGCCTTCTGTGGAAGGTTGGGTGCTGGGATGGCAACTCAACACTGTAAAACTCCACTGCCAGTCATGAGTGGACAGGTGATCCGCTGTGGCAACCTCTAACCAGGAAATGCCGAAAGAAGAAGATAGAATGGGCAAGCTATAAATTAAACTATGATTGGAGAACGAATGTTCTCCAGCAGGTTATAAATGTACAGGTAATGCCTTGTGAAAAACAAATCCAATGCTTCATGGCAGCATATTAAGCTACAGTAAGCTCGGACAGTCAAAATGCAAATGGCTGCCATTTTTTACTCTTGCTTAACAGCACTGCTGTTTAGCAAGTGTAAAATGAAAATAACAAATAAGTGTCTTTCTACATGTTTGCATGTGTGCTTGCATTTGTGCATGCCTGATAGCATAAGCACGAGTGAGTGAAAGAGACATAGATAAATGAGACACCTCTAACTGCAACAGGCTGCCTATTGGCATGGATTCATTAAGACTTATGTAACTCTTAATGTCTGATTATTTATTGACTTTAATCATCAGATGTTGAAATGAAGAGCAAATCATCTGCAAAAGTACAGACAGTAAAAGTGTGCCTTGCCCTTCCACTGTATTTATTTATTATAATTTTTTTATTTAATTAATTTGCTCACAAAGAGACTTCTGAAGTTGTATTCATACACAGCAAAGTATATAAGCTGTATGTGTGTGTGTGTGTGTGTGTGTGTGTGTGTGTGTGTGTGTGTGTGTGTGTGTGTGTGTGTGTGTGTGTGTATGTGTGTTTACATTTATGTATATGTGTGCAAGTCTGTCTACATTTCTGAATGCATATATGGATGTTTTTCTATGTATATGTGTATGTCTGTACGTCTGAGTTTTTGAATGTGTGTGTGTGTGTGTGTGTGTGTGTGTGTGTGTGTGTGTGTGTGTGTGTGTGTGTGTGTGTGTGTGTGTGTCTCTAGACAATAAGTACATATGTGATATTTTTGATGTAAAACACTTTGTCTAGCAAACATTTTACATATACTAAAGGAAGTTTGATTAATTAGGCTAAGAAACTATTCTATATCAAAAATGTTAATACACTCACACAAACCAGCAAATACAAAGCAATTTATCTCTTAGCACAACAAAGACCCCAGGGTGTGTGTTATTGCGGAAATAACTCCGCTTTCGGTATTGGCCTCAGAACACCTCTGGATGTACTATTGCTTGTTTAACCGTATGCATCATACACAAAAACAAAATCACACCTTTTTGAAGTTTCCTGTTTGAGTGGTCCCCTGGATGCTAGTTCAACTGGCCTCAGTGGTTTTCTATGTTGCAAGCATGAACTAAGATGTTTTCATGCTGTATAGGTACAAAGTTGATGAATCAGTCTATGCTGTCAGACATGCAAAAAGGAGGGGAAGGTGAGAGCTATTATTATGCAATATGTACACTTAAAAAAACACTGTGCATAGCTTAAAGCAAACTACCTTTGGGAAAAAAAATAAGAAGGTCCTATAAATAAAGTTAATGTGTGCTAATGTGTGTCAGGGTAGGTACAGAGGAGCTATAAAAAGTGATGCACAGGAAGTGTAGTTCACAGTGCAATGGAAATGAGAAACACACACATCCTTCACCCACATTCTCATCTCACACTCCCTTTTGAGTGCATTTTACCCTATCCTATCATATCCTAACTCACTTCTTCTCCAACCTCTCTCTCATCCTCCAAAGCTTATTCCTTTGCCTCTTAAGCAGTTTTCTCCTATCATAAGTGGATTATTCTATATTTGCTTGTATGAATTACTTAGGTTATTGCGTACTCTGTGGATATCTTACATTGTAGCTGCTATGTTGAGGAATACTCCTGTTACAGTATCATGTACCAGGACTGAGCCTGCAAGTGCTTATTCTGTGATCACTACTCTAGTCTCTTTCTCTTTCTTTGCTAACCTTGTTTCAAACAAGCACTACCTACACTGTTCAAATAATATCAGCATATACACTGGATCCAATGTACAAAAACATTCATCAATATCAGAATCTATACTTCTCAAAATGCAAGATCCATTCTCCTGGACCCCACCCCACCATAAAAAAGTCTTCACTCTCATACCCATTGACCACATCAACCCTTCCTCCCACAAAAAATCTCTCTAAAAAACACCCTCAGAGCCATGTAAGTTAATCTTTCTGCATTTCACAGTTAACCTTTCTGTATTTCATTCGTACTCAATTCAGTCACATATCTAGCCTACTTTCCAGCATCCAAATTCCAGCAAAAACTGCCCTGTTTAATGCTGGCAGCTTAAAGAACAAATTTTAGCAAACTGACTCCCTTCTTACAATACAAAATATAGATATTGTTGCAGTAACTAAATTATGGTTAAAAGTAACACCTCAGGCTGCTCCTACCATTTCCCTAGCTACAACTACATTTTGAATGCTCACTCTAGTAAATGGCAGGGAGGTGGGACTGCAACCTTAAAGCTTCTCTTACAGCATAAAAAACCTTGTCCAAGGACACAGACTCCAAATTGCTAAGCACTGGACACCATCTTAGTGACATCTACAAAATCCTCCTGGGTGTTGCTTACCTCACCCTTACTACTGGTGTGGATATATGGGGGCATATGAATAACAAATTTGAGCTTCTGCATGATGAAATATTGTTACAAAACAAATACAGCAATGACATCATCATATTAGGAGGCTTTAAATTAATCTCCTAGTCACACTCAAATATTAATATTTGATTATTCATCCAATCTTGGTCTCATTCAGCTGATCCAAGACCCTGACAGGCCAACCTTCAAATCAAGAAATCACTCTCTTCCTGAAAGAAGAATGATTAACACCCACATGAATTTCTCCCTCATCTCTATTCTTCCCCTTACTTCACTGACTACTGTATCATAACACTATCCTTAAACACCCCTTCAAAAAAAATCACTCCTAGACTAATCGCATTTCATCCTAAAACTGAAATGAATATGACAGACCTTAGAAATGAGCTTTTAAAAAATTGGCTGGACTCTCATTTCCAACATTTGAGACTCATCAACAGTTACTAACTATCCGACACACTTCTACACCTAAAAAAAATGAACACTTCCTAAAATTCATTGGTCTGATTGCAGCCAAAAACAACTTCTCAGTTACTTAAAAAGTAAAAGCAGTATTCAAAATCAGAGAGGATGCTTGGAGAAAATGGAAAGTTTACCCCACTAGTGAAACCAGGAAAAGTTAAATTTTTATTAGAACTCTAGTTAAAAAGACTACTAGGTGACATAAAGCAATGTACCCTCAGTCTAATAAAATGTTGTACCAGATAATCAAAGCAGTTTTGGAACTTAGTGATACTCCGCATAAAAACAGTCTTATAAGCAATACAATTCCATGCACCTTATGCTAGCTCTCCACCAGTGACCTTCTGTTAAGAATTCTCACAGCCCTCCTAGTCATTGCACTCCTCCCCCCAAAATGCACAAAGCCTCAGCCCCTCCCTTCTCTCCTTTCTGTCCTCCACTTTATTTTAGAAAAATTAAAACAAAATTGAGATATTTATTGAAAGAATACCATTTTGCATACCAATGGCTCTGATGGCATACAGCCATGGTTTGTATCCCTATACTAAGATCATCTTCTGTGTCATTTCGAGTGACTGTACAACTCCAGCCTAACCAAAAACCTCATGCCCATCCAATGCAAATTATACATTATTAAGATAATGCAGAACGTCCCAAATCATCTTCTAGAAAATACTTTAGACCAATCTCCATTTTATAGACCCTAAGAAAATATTCAAAAAATGAATATACTCTCAACTTTGTAAATATTTAAATAACTGTAAACTGTTCAACAGAAGAACCACAATAACTCCATTATACACCTTAATGGACAACAGCCTACTAAACATAGATGACATTAACTTAACAGGAGCAATATTTATTGACCTAACTTGGCTATTTTACCTGGTGTATCACCAGTTTCTCACCAATTAATTAATTCCTGCCAAAATAACAGTCATGTCTCTGGATTAAAGACATTCTCTCCAATAGAAACTTTTCAGTGCATATTGGACCCTCAAAATTAGCTTCGGCTCCCCCCCTATGAATCCATCTTCTCTCTAATTCTGTTCTCCCTTCTTACAGTTAGGCTGACAGTCAACATAGCACATATCAATCATCTTATACAAGCATGACATGATAGTTTACCGATCTACACCATCACATCACATTAAACTATTAAAACATAACAAGAAATTAGACCTACAACAACTATCAGATAACAACCAATCTTTTTACATTAAATTAACTAAAATCATGATTTTTGGAATGCAGCATAAACTGACTGCATTCCCCCAATAATAGAATATTCTCTACAACAACCAAATACAATTGGAAATTATACAATATGGTTAGATTAACACCTGACTTTCTAGCACCATGTTGAGGTTAATAAAGCCAAAGTCAACTCAGTGCTTTTATGAGCAAAGGGAATATCATGCTTTCTTTTCACTGAAGGCAGGTGAGCACCGGGCAAAGGAGTATGTGTCACCTAGCTAGAATATAGACAGCTCTTAATCACTTTAGCCTCTACAAAGATACTTTTATGTTTACAAATCACAGACAGTAATATATGCTAGTGCATCACACTAGCCTTGCAAAGAAAGTATCACATCCAAGTATTGAAAAAAGCCAAACGTCTTCCAATCATTCAAAAAGCTAAACTATTTCTTGCTTCACTTGCCTTTAAATTACTACATCAGGACTAATTTCCTTTTCCTACAAACTGGCTGAGTGTCTACCTACTGTACTATAACCCTAGATCTCTTCACGAGGTTATGCTATACTTGATTTGTCTGTTATCTCACCCAGTTACTATACACATATTGAAGGTGCAAACTGCACATGCTGTGTCCCTACAAGTCCACAGCACAATACCCATCTGCCCATGATGCTGTGCTCATAATGGACACTGGGCACACAGTCTTTGTATTCTGTGTATCCTGCAAGTTCACAGTAATATCCTTGCCCTGAGTGGCCATGGCACTATTTATACAGTAGGTATTGCGGTCCTAATGGAGAGATGAAAAGTCAGCAAGCAAAGGAGAGTAGTAGTGCTGAAACTGAATTCATTCTCAAGTCTTGGTGAGTACCTTCACGAGGTGGACCCTGTTTTTCACAAAATCTCAAAAAAGGACACACTGATATACAGACTGTATTTATATAGCATATATCATGGGCAGAAGTAAGTCAAAAACAAAAAAGATAGCTGGGTGCACAAGACCTAGGATAAAAAAAGTGCCCAATCCTGGTAGGTGCACTAGTGCCAGGACTGGAAAAATGACAGTGTAGAATCCTCAAAATATGGAAACATTCCCACAGTGGGACCAGGCCAGGCCCAGGGGGAGGATGCCCCCCTGTTGTAGAAGGAAGTAGCAGTCCACAAAAATCACAAAAATTGATTGCCCAAAGAAGAGCCACAAAGACGATAGAGTGGACTATTGAGGATAAGAAAGAAAGTATGTATTGTTACTATTATGTAAAAAGCCCAGAATTTCCAGACACAAGATATACAAAATGATTAAGAGAGAAATTAGAGGAAAGAAAAATACGTCCGCAGGAAAAACTGTCAGAAGCTTCAAATAAAAATTTGCTTTCATTAATACAACAGATTTTTGAAAAACAGTATATAGATCAAGAAAGTTTGATCTGTTTAGAAAAAGAAGCATCTGAAAAAGTGCAAAAATATAAACAACAAAACCTAGAGATTTTTGAAAAATATAAAAAAGAAATATGGACATGGGAAAGAAAGAGAGATTTGATATGGTGCAATATTTATGCAAAGGAGAAAGCCAAGTTACCTAATATAGAGAAGGCAGCCCCAAAGATATTCAAAGAGAAATACAGGCAAAGGCATCCATATATGGAAAATATTACAATAAAAAAATTAATATCACAAAGATGTAATGTGGAAAAGAAAATGAGTAAAGCAGAAGTAGAAGCTGAAGTTAATGGAGTGCCTGCGAAGTGAAGGATTTAATGTAGAAGGTCTAACACAGACTACATCACAGCATGATGGAGTGAGTCCCCAGAATAAGGAAAAGCAAGAAGATCAGGAGACATGTGAAGATGAAATATGGACATGGGAAAGGAAAAGAGATTTAATATGGTGTAATATTTATGCAAAGGAGAAAGCAAAACTAACCAATACAAAAAGAGCAGCACCAAAGATATTTGAAGAAAAATATAGGGAAAGGAATCCGGATATGGAAAACTTTACAATACCAAAAATAAGAAGACTAAGAGGAAAAGTAGAAAAAGAGATTAGTAATGGAGAAGTCAAAGAAATAGAAATTGGGGTTATGGAGCAGCTGCAAAGAGAAGGATTCAGTGTAGAAAATCGAATGCAGAAAGCACCACAACAGGGTAGAGCAATGGATATCCAAATTAAGGGGAAACCAGTGGAACAGGAAGCAATTGGTCAGGTGCCATATCAAGATATTTTGGAGCCTTCCACAGGAAACCAGTATAAACAGTCACTTAAAGCTAGACAGCAAGGGATGGAACAAGAGACTGTGGAAACTCTGATGCAGTCAAAGTTGAGGAGTGATAGGCCAGTGAGTTCCAATGTGACAGAGCAACAAATGACACAGGATGAAATTGAAGAGAATGTGCCACAAGAAGATGCTATAGAACTTTCTATAGAATGCCCGCAGGAAACGGAAAACAGGGGATGTGCCTACAGTTTGGAAGAAAATGAGCTAAGAGAAGAGTCGCTTGATTTAATAGACATGTAGGATCAATGAGAGAAATAGACTGTAGAAGGTCAATAAAACCCAAAAAGTAAGAAGTTTGATAAAATGAATGAATGCAGTAATTAGGATTGTCCATAGAGATCCATGTGATATAACAGAAGCAAACAGGATATATTACTGTGCAGCTAAATTAATAACTGATAATGTTCTTCCAGAAGAACACAGGGTAGTAAGGGAAAGGAAGGGGAGAAATTGAATACCATCATGGAAATATCGAATAGAGAAAACTATAAAGCAGTTAAGACAAGAAGTGTCACTGTTAAAAGATTACAGAAGAGGGAATAGATCAACAAAAATACTAAAAAAGATAGATGTGTTAAAAGCAATGAGCAGTATTAGAACAGACCAGGATCTATCATGCACTATTGCAAATAACAAACTAAACATTTCAGCACAGGCGAAAAAACTTAGAAGATACACAGATAAATATAAGGGAAAAGTACAAAATAAGCAATTTATTGATGACCCAAAAAGTTTAATAGAGAATTGCGAAATAAGGTAAAAGGAATTGAAAGACTGCCAAAAAAAAGAGGAATTAGATACATTTTGGAGAAGTATCTATGAAGATCCTGTGGTACATAACAAAGATGCTAAATGGATAGAAGAAGTAAAAGAAAGAATAAGAAGTTTAAAGGTACAGGATATGAAATGGGATAAAATAACAGCCAGAGAGAGATTGAAACAAATTTAAGAAAAGCATCTAACTGGAAAACCCCAGGCCTAGATGCAGTACCTAACTTTTGGCTAAAAGTATTAATATCTTTACACAAGGATTTAGCCATGAGTAAGAACTCTTTATATTCTCACACTGTATAGACACCACACTGGCTAACAACACATAAAACAATGATCTTACTTAAGAGTGAACCTGCAAGCTACCCTAAAAAGTATAGACCAATAACTTGCCTTCCAACGACGTATAAACTCTAAATGGGAATTGACGCCGACAGAGTTTATAGTCATTTAAAAGAAAACTCAATTATGGCAGAAGAACAAAAGGGCAATAAAAGAAAGTCATATGGAAGAAAGGATCATTTCTTGTTAAATAAAGTTATAGTGGAGAACTGTAAAAAGGAGAATAATCTAAGTATGGCATGGATTAACTACAAAAAAGCATTTGATAGTATCCCACATTCATGGATAAAAGAGTGCTTAAAAATGTATAAGGTCCATCCTACACTGACTGACTACATTACAGTAACCATAAAACAATGGCAGACCACTTTGCAATTAAGCCATGATAAAGGACAGATTATTATCCCTGGGATAAAAATTCAAAGGGGGATATTCCAGGGTGACTGTCTATCACCGTTGCTATTCTGCCTTGCCATTAACCCATTAAGCTGTTTACTTAACAGCTTAGGTCATGGCTACAATTTGGCTCCTAGAAAACAACAAAGTCTAACGACTACTCGGCTTCTCTTTGTTGATGATTTAAAACTGAATAGCTCATCGGATGAGGAACTGAAAGCACAGCTGCAGGTTGTCAAAAGTTTTTCAGATGATATTAGAATGTCATTTGGTCTTGATAAATGTGAAAAAGCAACCTTTAAAGCAGGAAAACTGCAGCACCAGTAAAACATCACTTTGGGACAAGAATGTGATATAAAAGAACGTGAGCAAGAGGGAGTGTATAAATACTTGGGAATTGATGAAGGATCAGTAATAAAACATGAACACATGTGAATAAAACTCAGTAAGGAATACTTTGGAAGACTTAAATTAATCCTGAGAACAGCATTGACATCTAGGGACAAAATCCAAGCTATAAATCAATTTGTTCTTCCTGTCCTAACGTACAGTTTTAGAGTGATTGACTGGCCCCAAAAAGTGTTGGATAGATTAGATATTAAAACAAGAAGGATGCTTCATGCTCATTAAATCATTTATAAAAAATCAGTGTATACCAAGATTATATATTCCCTGTTCCAAAGGAGGGATGGACCTCTTTGAAATTGATTACATGTACAGGTCTGCAATTGTGGGACTCCACACACATATCTGCTGACCTCACAAGATGCAAATGTAGTGAAAGTTTTGAAACATGAGGGGAATAAATCTAAGATGACTTCTCTGCTTAATTTAGTAAAAGCATATCAACGTCAAGCAAGAATGGAAATCAAACCAGAAGTAGATAAAAACCTGGCAGCAACTGAATGTGCCAAAAAACAAAAGAAAGAATATAAAGTGAAGGGCCAGATAAGAAGGCAAGAAATGTTGAAAAAGCACAAATATAGTTGCAAGTATAGAAAACTTCTGGAAGAGCCATATGTTGATCAAGAATGAATGCAGGAATGGTTAAGGAGAGGCAAATTCAAACCAAGAAATGAAAGGTTAATATTGGCAGCTCAAAATAGTGGGCTAGGTACACGCTGGTTTACAAAGTCCATTGAACATGTGGGAGAAACAGACAAATGTAGGTTTTGTAAACCGAATTGGAAACAGTCACACACCTTGTTGCTGGTTGCGACACACTAATGGCAGAAGGACTGTGTACTGAAAGGCATAATAATGTGACAAGACTATTGCACTGAGGATTGCGCAAATATTATGGTATAGAAGTGGCTGAAAAACACTGGAAACGAGCCACAAAGCATCATAGAAAATGATGATGTTTATATCACATGGGATCACCCATTACCAACAGTTCAAAAGACAGATACTAGAAAACCAGATATAGTGGTCCAAGAAAAGAAGACAAAAGTAGCACTGATCATTGAAATTGCCACACCCAGTGACTATAATGTCTTGCTTACAGAGAGACACAAAGTCATAAAATACCAGGATCTGCAGGCAGAAACGAGAGCAATGTGGAAGAAAGATACCCAGACAGTTCCAATAGTAGTAGGAGCAACGGGTCTTATAAAAAAGAATCTACAATTGTATTTAGATATGTTACCAATACATGTAACTCCATACAAATTTCAGGAGTCATTACTGGGCACATTGCGGGTGCTGCAAAGAGCACTTTTGGCTGACATCAAAGATTGAAACAATACTAATTTCATGAACTTTAATTGTACTTGGATTTGGAGAAATTAGAAACAGGCACAGAGCCTGTACGTTGTGGGAACCCTACAAGTCCATAATATAATTCCCAGATTATCATTGCCTTATTAGTATAATGAGTGAAAAGCCTAAATGTGCTTTCTACCCTATTAGTCGACAGTATGATACCCTGTCATTCAAGGCACTAGTCACATAATAGGCACAGAGACAGTGAGATCTCTGCACCCTTAGATGTTTACTTTCTCCTCTGTGATTATCTCTGTGCACCCCCCTCCCCATACTCTGCACTAGTCTTCTATCCCATGGTGCACCTCATGAAGTTCTTGGCACACTGTAGTCAGAACTGAATGGCTTAGTGTGCTCAGGATCAGTGCAGTATTCATTTCCTTCTGCAGTGCATCAGATGGGCAGAATATCAGATTCTGTTTATGAACTACATGTCCATCATTCTTACAGGTGAGATGACCCAGGTGTTGCTTCTGATATGTGGTATAGAGGGTATACATGAATAAACCTTCCATTTTTTTATTTCCTGGTAAATGTTTTCTGTGATTTAATGTGGTAAAAATATATTTTCCTACTTATTAGCTGTGCTTTCAAAATCAGCTTTCTATACCACCAGCCACCCCATGGTCCCTGATTATGACATGAAAACGTGAGTGTAAGAAACTGATTTTAAAAACAAGTCAGCAGTATGCACAAAGTTATATCTTTCTGAATAGAGAAAAATATAAAGAAAATTAATTGGATGTGTTATGGAATTTTGGGTACCTTCTCTAGTTTATTTTGAGTTGCACTGCTGTTCTATAACAACATTGACTCTTTTGCCAACCAGGACAACATGGTCATGAAGGTCAAACAGCACCATTTGTCATCTAGAGAAGGTGAAACAGCACCATTTGACATCTAGTGAAGGTAAAACAGCACCATTTGTCATCGAGCTCCCACACTGTCTACATTATTGATTTAGCGAGAGACAGTTTCTTTCTTTACTTTAAAGGAATGTTTTAATGGGATGAATTTAATATATGATGGTTATGAATACTTCTCTGGGCAATCCAAATCACATCTTATAAATATAGAAAATAGTGCATTGAATGATATAGCTGTGACATCCAGTAGGCCTGGATTTGGAAAGCATTACCCTGACCTATAAATTCTAACACAAGGAGCCAACCACTCGCTGTAACCCTGTCTGATTCAGAGACAGGCCCACTGCAATGATTTTACATTGTTGGTAGAATCATTGGGGGTCATCACCACAACCCTACATGCTATTGATGCATTCTGGGGGATGAATAATGGTAATTATTCATGTGCCCTTCCCAAAAAATCCCCGCGGGAAAGGATTTAAGCAGCCAAGTGATTCAAATGATCACTCAGCTGTGTATGCTATCACAGCCAGCCTTGTTGATTAACATGGCCCAAATGCCATATTGGAGAGACATGTAAAAGTAGTAGATGGGGTGTGTGACTGTGTGTGTGTGTGTGTGTGTGTGTGTGTGTGTGTGTGTGTGTGTGTGTGTGTGTGTGTGTGTGTGTGTGTGTGTGTGTGTGTATGTCCGCACATGTCTGATGGGTATAAATGATGTCTGATGATTATGTGCATATGTGTGACTGGCTGGGTAATGTAGGTGTGTGTGTGTGTGTGTGTGTGTGTGTGTGTGTGTGTGTGTGTGTGTGTGTGTGTGTGTGTGTGTGTGTGTGTGTGTGTGTGTCTTGTGTGTGTGTGTGTGTGTGTGTGTGTGTGTGTGTGTGTGTGTGTGTGTGTGTGTGTGTGTGTGTGCATATGCATGCATGTCTGATGGGTATGAATGGTGTCTGAACTGTGTGTATGTGTGACTGCCTGGATGGTTGCAGTAGGGAGATTAGGTAGGGCGATCAGTAATGTAGGTGTGTGTGTGTGTGTGGGGGGGGTTGGTGTGGGTGAATGGGTGAGTGTGCCCATGAGTATTTTTAAGTAAAAGGTGTGTGTCTGCATATCATGTACAATGAATGTCTGTGTTTTGGGGGAATATCTGTAGGAGAGTATGTGTGCATGTGTTTGTGTGTGTGTGTGTGTGTGTGTGTGTGTGTGTGTGTGTGTGTGTGTGTGTGTGTGTGTCTGTGCGTGTGTCTGTGAATGCCCACATGTTTGTGGGACAGTGAATAAGGAAGGAAACCAATACAATGTACGGAGGCCACCAATGTTAATTACAACACAAAAGTACAGTTCAGCACTGGTGCTAATTATGTGTTATTCAGAAACATGCAAATTAACTGGCAATGAGGTCTTCCTTATTGCGGCTAAACATCTCTGGTTTTACGCAATCATGTAAACTGCTCCTTGTGGTGTTAGCAGTTTAGACAATAGTAAGGAATTCTTTCTGGATCTCAGGGATAAGTTTGCAAAGTTTGCTGCTTGATGTAATGTCAACACTGACATACAATGATACGTTTTAAAAATCATTATGGAAAATATCTGCCGTATTAACATATCCATTCCCCCTTAACAAGTTTTACTATTCATACAAGAAAGTATGTTTAGCTGATACACTGCACATGCTTATCTCTGAATGGCATCATTCTAAAATTATAAAATAAGAGTGACATAAAAATTGGGCAACTGTCAGCAAATAGTTGCAGGTGTTTGGCTAAGTGAAACTCACATTTGTTAAGCCATAGTTTGCTTAAGAATACAGTTATTCATATCTTAAAATGTGGTTTGATGGGTTGCTGTTTCAGTTCACATAAATGCCGTATGACCCACATTACAGACAAAGTTTTGTATTAGTTTTTCATGTACTAGTTCATTAAGATGTGTTTTAGTATATGATCAAAACAAAATACTGTTAAAATGTCAGCAGTTTTTCGGTTTCTAAGAGGGATCAAAATCTCACTTTGCTGACTTGTGAGGCCCAAGTTACTGATATTTTTTAGTCTGCAGGACATTCATCAT
The DNA here is from genome assembly GCF_019279795.1 of Protopterus annectens. Lineage (NCBI taxonomy): Eukaryota > Metazoa > Chordata > Ceratodontiformes > Protopteridae > Protopterus > Protopterus annectens. The sequence continues at coordinate 339,818,845 of NC_056738.1, read as the reverse complement.
GTACTTCATCGTGACATACGATATAATGTTATGATATGTAATTATATAAAATAATGTGCATATGTTTATTTGTAAAATGTATGTAACTTCTTATTGTCTATGCTGCCTATGTCCCCTCTGCAACTTAACATTACTTTTAGTCAGATCATTCAGCAAGTGAATGATGAAAACAGAAGTACAAGTTGTTCGGGAGAACATCATTTATTTTTTTATTGTTGCCAGTGCTTGTATGCATTCACTCATTTTATTTTTCCACTAGATATTAGTTTTTGTTTTCTTTACTGAATATCGTATCGTTTATATTTCCTGAATTTAATGCTGTTCTCAGGATGCATGTGGAAATTCACTGTGTTTGCTCAATGCAGCCCTTTTGGTAAATGGTATTAATGAATGAGCACATTATCTCCAATCTGGTTACTCAGGTGGCTTTTTAAATATAGTAAACAGGACCCTCTAAGCACCATACCTGGCAGAAGGACTGCAAGTGAAAGTATTGACTTGGCAGTGCAGCTGTAGAGAAGCAGGATGCACAAACAAGAAGCATCAGTGTGTTATACAGCTTACATCTCAAACATGATAGAGAAAACAATAGTCTAAGCACTAAATGAGTGACTGAATGAAGGAAAGTGCCATCCTATGAGGAATACCCACTGAAAGGGAGGCAATAATGAACTGCAGTCGTATGTTCGCAAATTGGCACCCGTGCCAAAAATGGAACAAGGACTGTTCATCTAAAATATAAAAGTCCAGTACATTCTGTTTTTTCCTTCGGTGCATCATGAGGAGATTTGTAAGGTGCAATCTGAGTTAGCCATTGGAAAAGGGGAATTGACACAGCTCTTGGAGATATTCACTCAACCTGGAAACGGTTCCGTTAGTTGGCGGCAACAGAAAAATGTCTCTGTGTTTGCTCCAAATGGAGAACACACTTCAGTGCTTCCGTTGGTGGTTCAGATCCTTTTGAACAAGAATGTGAATAGCGAGAAATGGTAGTTTGCAGTACAGCCTGGGAAGAATTGAGTTTTAGCAGTCACAAATCTAATGGTACTGTACCAAAAAAAAAATACTGAGGTTTGCGCAGTTCCGACTTCTAATATTGATAGAGTCAAAGGAAATAATATTCATAACAAAATAACAAAATGGGAGATAATAATAATCCCCCAATATATGGGGATGCTCGGACAGATATTTTTAATTTGGAGCATAAACCTTTTAATCTAGTGAGACTGATCAGACTAATGCTACTGGAAATTCAAGTGACAGCAGGGGGAGTTCCCTTAAGGACCTGACATATAAACTGGAGAAAAAAGATTTTTAGGATTAAAGCCCTACAGCTGGACAATAATTATTTAGCAAGGTGTTTGGAGCTTAAAATAGCACCTGAAAGACTTTATGTTTTTAAATTTCCCTTCAGACTGGATTACACAGACTCAATGTATCGGAATTTGATGACGTGTTTAATGATAATGGATTTGAATTAATGAACACAATTATCAAATTTAATGATGTGTCTCTTTGTAATTTAATATGGGAAGTAAAGCAATTGAATGACGATATTAGAATGATTTAATTTTTAGTCAATGGGGGGTTCATCCCCAGCCTGAGACAATTAAAATCAGAACAAAAATAATATTAAAAATAACAATTATAATAATAAGAGCAAACATTTTTTTTCAAAGGGGCCAAGGGAAAGGACAAACAAAGGGACCCAGAATTTTCATGATACAGGGCAAGGTAAATACCAGGACCCCATTAAGAACAGGAGGTAGGGTTGGAACAGATGGACTCCCAGATAACTATTCAAAATGGGATACTCCATTCGTATAAAGGATTTCACAGATAGAAGTTTTACAATTGAGCATTTTTCTTTTTTTCGATTTGGTGGACACTTTAGTTGATTAACAAAGTTGTTTGTTAGGAAGTTAAACTTGGCCATCTTTTTTACTGGGAAAGTTGAATGTGTGAAAGAAACCACTTTGGAAGCAGGTGTTAAAAAGAAAAGGGCTTTTAATCCCCCATTGTACCTCATCCTTAGTGTTTTTGAGAAAGCAATTTTGGATGATTTGTACAACTTCAAGGCTGGTTCCAAAAAGAAAAAAGAAAAAATTTGTTCACCCAAATTTAAGTGAGAGTGAAAGATGTACACTGGGGCAACTTCGAAAAGATAGTAGGGTTATAAAACCTGATAAGGGTGGTGGCATAGTTTTATTTAATTATTTGGATTATTCTAAGGCCATGTTTGCTTTGCTTAACGATAAGGAAGTTTACTCTGTTTCTTCACTTAATGAGATCCATATAAGTTATCAAGGAATAGATTTGTTTTTAAAAGGCTACCTTTAAGAATAGAAAATCTCCTTGACACCTATAAAGCATTAAGAGTCAAAAATCCCATGACTGCCACCTTAATCGGCATTCCCCAAAATACATAAATATTTATTGAAACCTCTGTTTAGACCTGCAGTCTCAGGTAGAGGTTCTAAAACTTACCCCATTGGGGTTCATATAAATAGATGTCTAAAACCAATTTATAGTCATATAGAACATATTATAATAGATTCTTGGGATTTTATAAGAAGGCTTAAAAAAGAACTTTGGACAGAAGACTTGAATTTTGTGACCATTGACGTGGCAGATTTTTCCTCAATACCCAAATCTGAAGGTCTAGAACATTTCAGTAACAGTTTATTCAAATGCACATCCTTCACAAATGACAAAGTCAACCTTTTTGTTGAAATTATGTCTTTGGTGCTTGATTTTAATTTTATTTATTATGAAGGTGAATATTATAAGCAATCTAAAGGTGTTGCAAGGGGACTTCTTGTTCCCCCATTTATGCTAATTTAGTTTTAGCTGACTGGGAGTTGAAATTTGTGTTTGAAAGTAAATTTTTTAACAACATCAAATTATTCGTAAGGTTTTTGGATGATGTATTCATTTTGTGGAAAGGCCCAAGAATGGTATTGTGGATTTTGTTAATTTTCTGAATCAATCTTTGACCTTTTTAAAATTTATGTATAATTTCAATAAAAAGGGTTTGAATTATTTGAACACTTTTACTGAACACATTTCTAACAGTTTTATGTCCAGAATTTACAGGAAAACAACTTTCAGCAATACTTATTTGGATTTTTCTAGCTGTCATCCCTACAGTCAGAAAAAAAGTATTTTGAAAGGGCAATGCATAAGAGCTGCCAGGATGACATCTGACTTTAAGGATTTAAGTGGTGAATTCACCCTTATAGGGGAGCTGCTCCTTAGTGATAGTTACCCCCCCCGAACCTAATTCAGGATACTTGTAGCTATGTGTAGGTACCATGGGGGTTAAAGTACAAACCATTATTAGATGCAGGCTCACTTAAATTAAGGAAAGAACAGGAAGATGGAAACTTTGAGATGCCTTAGTGATCCAATATGGTCCACAGTCACAGATTATTAAAAACATGATTCAGAAGAATTGGAACATTATTAAGGGTAATCCTCAGCTTCAGCAAATAGTTGGCAATGAACTGGTATTTGTCTTCAAAACAGGTCCCAATCTTAAGGCTAAATGTGAGGGGGCAGGTAGCCAAAGAAACCCAATTGCAAACACAAGGGGAATGTTTAAATGTGAGGCATGTGCACAATGCCCGTACATATTAGAGGTCAATAGTTTAACAATAAAAATGATCTAAAACCCATGTATGGCTTGCTAGCGGGAGCTGTCAAACATGAAATGTTGTTTACCTTGCTGTGTGTGTGAGTTGTCCAGCATTTTATGTAGGCATAACTGAAAGGTGCTTTAGGAGAAAAATCTATGAACATTTAAATCAAATTAGCAGGGAAAATAACAATAACACTTTATGCAGGCATTCTTTAAATTGCCCACAGTTTAAAAGCTTTCAGTTTGCTATTTTAGAACAGGTCAAAGGGAACCTGCAAGGTGGGGACTTGAGTCTTGAGAAATAAGCTAGAGGAAAGGGAAGCCATTTAGCAGTTTAAATTACATGCATAGAATTACCCTGGTATAAATGATAAAATCTCTCTCCAACCATTTTTAAATATGAGATCACATGTTTTAATAAGAACTGTTTTTATATTTCACATGTTTGTATTATTGCTTTTTTAACAAAAGTTTAAGATATTTCTGATGTTATTGGTTTTTTGTACCTGAAATGTAAGCAATGTTTTTTATTCAAACCAATCTTTAATGGTTTAGGTTTTTAAGTGTTACTGTTTCTTTAAACGTTCTGGAGTTGTATTTATTATAGAATGGGTTCCACTATTTAAGCATGTAGTCAGTTTAGTATGGTGAATTCTGATGAACTCCTAAGTTGTGAGGATGAAAGCACTTAATTCACGTTTGGTTAATAAATGCTTTTTTTTTATTTTAACAATTCCAAGCTTGTTCTTATCTGTGGGTTGCCAGTATGACAATTTTGTTGTTTTTTTGTTTATTTTTTTATGATACACACCATGGTGCATTAAAAGTCCAGTTCATCAAAAGCCAGATAATTCCCATTTGGGTGCACATTCCATAGAAAATGAGTGAGTTGTGACTGACCTAATCGAATGAGGTGTATGATAGTAAATTCTACAGAACCCACAACCCCACCACTGATTACCTCTAGTTTACCTTTCCCTAACTTTATAAGTTCTAGTTTCGTGGAGTTGAAGTATATGCATATGTAAAGGGATATTTGATTAAAAAATATTTCTTTCTCCTTGCTGTTTTTTTTTCAGTTTACTTGCTTTGGCATATTTTGAATATGTAGCTTTCTATCTTTTGGATATTATCTGATTCTTTCAGATTTTTTAATTTTTAAAGTTAAATGGTGTGATTTGGTTTTAAACTGCAAATGCATGTTTGAATCACTACTTAAATCCATTTAATTTTTGCATTTCACTTCTCACAATTGTCTATGAAACTGTGTTGCTGTGATCACAGTAAACAGACATAACTTCTAAGCCACACAAAGCAAAATATGCTTTCATGTACTTGAAAGCAATCTTCCTAAACAAGAAAGATCATCTAGACCACTCCGTTGTCAAAGCTATGCCTCAGCAAGCTCAAAGCCACTTAGAAAAAAAAGCACCTTACAACACGCGTACTGTCACTCTCAGTGAAGCCCCAAACACTGAGCCCCTAAGGCAAGCAAACACACATCCCTAGACTCACATCATAGGAGACTCCATTGTAAGGTATACGGATGTCCCTCTCACCAGGCTGAGTAAGGAGAAGACAACTGTTAGTTGCTTATCTGCCATATCACTCACTCACTCAAATCATTATACCACAGATTTCAATATGACTCCATCATAGTCCATGCAGGTGTAAATGATGTGAGATGTCTCTCCCTGGACTATATAAAAAATACATTATGGAGCTTTCAGGCTATGTGTCTTACATTGGTATGAGGGTAGTGTTGAGCAGCATATTATCATCTCTGAAAATAATGCCACAATATGAGCAAACATTATTGATTTCAATGACTGGCTATCTTTCTGGTGTCATTTTAAGGGGATCCAATATTTGTCATTTTTGGGAAGACATGGTTAATATTAATAGAGCACAATTGCTTTTCTGAGGATAGTCTGCACCTCTCCTCTTAGGCTTTCGGATACTGGCTAAAACTTTATCCACCCCCAAAGTGCCATTTTGTTAGTAATGCCAAATTGACAAACCTATTGACATGGCAAAATCAACTCAACTGAACCTCAAGGTGTTATTGGTCAATGCCAGAAGCCTCAAAAAAAAAAAATGCACTCCCTCCAAGCCCTCCTCACACTCAAAAATATAGACATCTGTGCAGTTACCAAGGCATGGTTTAAAACAGCAGATAATACCCCAGCAGTGCAAGGTTTCAGTGCCTTCCACATTTTTAGATCAGTAGCTGCAGAGAAAAGGGCTAAAGGAGGAGGTGTCTCGATATACACCAGTAACAAGCATACCTCTACGGTGGTCAAACAGATTGATGTGCTGGAGTTCCTCCATGTGCAGATCATCACTGAAATGTTGTGCATCATGTCCTAGCCAGCTACAGGTCACCCACCATGTCCCAAGAATCTCACAATTCATAGTAAATACTTGGATCCACTGGAGACATTTACCATCCAACTTTGCACCCTACTCATGGGATACTTTAATTACCTCTGTATAGACTGGGAATCCTACATAGTCTCAAATATACAGGCACAGAGATTCCTTGACTTTGTAAACACAAACACCCTTGACCAAACAGTGACTATGCCCACTAGAGTGTACAACATGCTGGACCTCATGCTTACACATATGGGGGAATCCTGTACCTCCAATGTCTCATTCTCTCTGGGGAGGTCTGATCATAAAGCAGCCTCTTTCAAAATCAACATCAACCCCATAACCCCATTACAACCAGTAAAATGAACTATTCCAAGGCAAATTACCTTTTATTAAGTGATGGATAGTCAAAATTCAATGCCCCTCCAAACCCAGAGAACACAGCAGCTTTTGCTGAATTTCTCTCAGAAACTCTGTACAACCATGTCAATGGCTGCATTGAGGCTACTGTGACTACTAGAAGTAAGCCCAGGACTAGCCCTAGAAATATACTACCCTGGTGGCATCCCAAATTAAACAGGATATACAACAAAAGGAAAAAAATTATTTGCAAAATCAGGAAGGGTATTTGCCATAAATATAGAAATACTCTCAGCAAAGTAAATAGGCAACTAAGAGTGCTAATTAGGTCAAGCAAAGCCAACCTCATGGTTAAGATAGCCTCCCAGGTGAAAGATAACCATAAGGCTTTCTACGCTATGTCTGGAACCTCAAGGGCAGCACACAGCAATGTGCTAAACTGATGGTTAATGGTGCTACATTCACTGAGCCTAGCAATATAGCAAACGTTTTAGTGGACAAATTCAGTTCCAATTTTACCCCCCCTCAATCCCAACCATCCCCTCAAAAATACACGCAAACATAACCGCAACAGCTATAACTAGGGAACATGTACTGGCTGCACTCACTAAAGCCAAGAACAAGGCCTCTATGGGCCCCAATAACATCCCAGGATGCCTACTGTATCGTCTAAATTTTGGCTTGAAGGCTTTGTTTCGCTGGTTTGTGGAATTTTTTGTTGCTTTTGGTTCAGTATTGTGACTTTCGAGCCTATGGAGAGCCCTTCCAGCCCTAACATCTTTGGGTCGTCCAAACCTGATAATGCGGATATATCTAACTTGTTGCTGATGCTCACTCAGAGAATAGAGGCTTTGAACGAGCATTTTACTGTCTTAGAAGGAGCGTGTTCATTACGTACACCAGTTTTTGTGGACTCTTCGGCTAACCGAGTTGCTACCAGTGGAGCACCTTTGGATTCACAGGGTTCCATTCCAGCAGCACAACCATTAAAAATGGCTGCACCTACTACAAATTCCTTGATGGTTGAAGAAGCTAACTCACAAGCAAATGCACGGACACCTACTATTGGACAAGGGAATGCACTTATTGGCGTAGCTTCTATATCCGAATGGATACAGAATACAGGTGACTTTATGCAATTTTCTAAACCGTTACATATTGGCTCGTCGGTGCTTAATAACGCTGTTTCCAACAACTGTGCAGCGTCCTTGTCGGACAAGTTAAAACTATTGGACTCTAAAACTTTTAAACTTAGGAAATTACAGCTGGAAGTTGCATACTTTAAGCAATGTTTAAATGAGGGTATTATTCCAAAAGGTTTAAGGAACGGTTTTGTTCCCTCTAACTTGATTAATAGCAATGTTTTTTTACCTGATTTAAAAGCATTGTTTCAAATTCAAGGTTTACAACTAATTGAACTACTTGTGAAGCACTATTCTATATGCAACAACAACTTCCCAATGCTGACACAACTACTGAAAATGTAAAAAAGGTGCTGAAGGTAGATCACACAAACGATAGATGCTCAGCTATCCACACAAGTTTATTCCAAACCACAAAATTACAATTCGTTTTCGTTAAGCGCTTTCATCTGAATATCAGACTTCTTCAGAACATATACCTCTGTTCATTGAATGCTTTTATACAAGTCATCTGATCCAAATTTTGGCGCCATAAAACATATTTGCGTATAACATATATTATTATTATTACAACAATTCCTGCAGTGCTATCATCTATAAAACTGAATACAAAATATTAAATAATTAATACATTGTTCTAAATTTGTTAAAACTAACTATTCTATATGCATAGAAGATTTAATTAAAGATGTTTGTTCACTTGATGAAGAAATTAAAATTGATGGTGCTTTTTTACAGTTTAAATTTGACCACGCTCGTATTTTTTCGAGCATTGATACATATATGGTCAAATTAAAAACAAACAAATCTAAGAAATTATATAGGGATAGACTTGCTTATTCTAATGATAAAGCCTTCACTAAATTGTGTATTACAGCCCAGGTTCCAAGTAGTGTTGGACTGTTGGAAACTTCTGATGTAGATGACACTGTTGATTCTAGCAATGTTGTGGGGCACAATATTAATAACGGGGGCAATCCACCTTTGAGGAGAAGCAATAGAAATAGAAATAGACAAGAAAATAATGGTGATTTTAATGATACACCTGTCCCTGGTCACAGCGTTGCTCCTGTTAGTGACCAAAACGCAGATAAAGCTTTTTTAGGGAACAGGAACAACCAACCACGCCGGAGGGGGAACGGGAATTGGAACCAATGAATGTTGAGTCAAGTGACTCTAACAAAGCCACCCCTCATATTATATCTAATAAAAAGGGTGACTTTACTATCTATAATTTTTCTTCCCTCTCCTTGGAACCCGAATTGGTTGAGTTATTGGCTTTAGGAAACATGTTTGTCCCTTCCAGAAATTGTGATGTTGCCAGGGTTTTATTGGACCTGAAATGTTATGTTAGAAAACTTAATTTAAAACTTTTGTTTAATGATTCAACCAGGTCCACTACTTCTAATTTAAAGCTTCCCAGTGTGTTTAATCCGCCTTTACATGTAGCACTAAAAATGTTTGAGTGTGCATGTGAACTGGATATTAGATATCTGGCTAAGTCCTCTACTACCATGCCTAATCAGTTTAACATTTCCAAAGAATAACTTGCTGCCCTTAATAAATTACGAGCGATGGCAGTTAGAATTATTAAGCCGGATAAGGGGGGCGGTTTGGCAATTTTTGAGCAAATGGACTATGTGGAAAGGATGCATAGGGTACTTGTGTCTACAGCATATGAAACTTCATCGCTTAACGAAATGAATGTTTGCACTAACAGAATTAGAGGGTACTTTAGGGACCTTTTCATTAGTGGTAGAATAGATCTAGACACGTTTAAATATATTGACATTTTGTACCCTAAAACTCCTGTCATGTTCGGTATACCCAAGGTTCATAAGAACCTTGGTGACCCTCCAATGAGAGCTCTGATTGATGGCAGGTCATCTATTTCCTACCCATGCTCCAAATACATTGACTCTATACTTGCCAGGTATGTTGCACTCATTCCTAGCATTTGCAAGGACTCCTGGTCTTTTTTGTCTAACCTAAACACCTTTACGTTAGAAGAAACTACTAACTTCTTAACCATCGATGTGGTGGATCTGTATACATCCATTCCACACCAGGAAGCTTTGGAATGGGTTGAACTTTTACTTTTAGAGCTTGGGGCCCCAAAAAGTGACATTAATAATGTCACCGAACTGTTGGACATCATTTTGTCTTCCAACTTTTTCATGTTTGAAAAGGATATTTATATACAGAAACAAGGGGTGGCCATGGGTTCGCCTTGTGGTGCTGCTGTGGCCAACCTATTTATGGCCTACTGGGAAAGGCATTTTGTCTTTAATAATACTGAGTGGAATGACAAGTTGGTCTTCTACACACGCTTTTTGGATGATGCCTTTATCCTTTTTAAAGGGGACGCCATTGCAGCACACCTTTTTGTTGACTTCTTAAATTCAACTACATCTTTTCTGAAATTTACATACCATTTTAACACAAAGGAGATTAATTATCTTGATGTTAAACTATCTAGGGTAAACACATTGGGTCCTTTTAAATCTGTCATTTTCAGAAAGGCTACTTATGTAAATTCCTTCCTTCACTACACTAGCTCTCACCCTTATAAACACAAAAAAGCTATCGTGAAAGGCCAATTAGTGAGGGCAGTTAGAATGTGTAGTGATTTGGAAGATTTTTTACATGAGGTTGAATTTCTCAAAGAACTATTTATTAATCGAGGTTACCCACAACGTTTGGTGGATGGCTTATTGGAAGAAGTTATGGCAAAGAGAAATTCTGTTTTTTACAAGCCACTTCTCCTTGCACCATCTCAAACTGATTCTAGTTCTATTCAAAATTTGACTATTCCAGTAGACTTTCCCCCATTGGATGTTTCTACTTCAACGGCAGTGACTTTATCAAATGATTTTCCATGTAGTTTTATTACGACATTTAGTTTGAATTCTAATGCTATCACTGACATCTTGTTTAAGAATTGTTTTTTCCTTTCCACTAATGTTGCTTTATCTAACAAGTTGGGGGAGAAACCTAATATAGTTTTCAGGAGAGGGAGAAACATCAAAGACCTTCTACAAAGTGATTCACTAGCCTTGCCGTGTAATAGAATAAAAGGGTCCTTTTCTTGTGGCTTGTGCAATTTTTATAATTATATAAAAACAGGTAGTACATTTTGCATTTTGGGCAAGAAATATTACATTACCCATAGAATTAATTGCAATACTAAATCTATTATTTATGTGGCTTTTTGTACATGCTGTTCCGCTTTTTACGTCGGTAAGACGGATAGGAGATTTAAAGAGCGGATATACCAGCACTGTTATGCCATTAAGAATTTGAAAAGCGAAAATGCATTGGCCAAGCATGTAGCTTCTCATTCAGGACATGCATTTGTTTTTATGGGTATTGACCATTTACCAACACCTTTAAGAGGGGGTCCTATTTCAATATTGTTGGAAACGCGTGAGTTATTATGGCAGTTGAAATTGGACGCTTTTAACCCCCCAGGCTTAAATGACAGCTGTAATATAACACCATTTTTAAAATTAAAATCTTACATGAGGTAATAATTTTTCTTGGGGGTTAAGCTTAGCATTTTAGCTCCTTTTAGGTGTTTTTTGTTACTAGTGACTATGACTAGTTAAAGACTTCGCCCGTTAAAAGTCAGGAAATGTTTTGATTTATGTAATGTGCATAGGTCATACTGGTCAAGGCTCTCTATTTTTTGGCTTGAAGGCTTTGTTTCGCTGGTCTAAATTATGACTTATCAGGACCCTTGGAGTCTATATTTAACTATAGTCATAAAACAGGCTTTGTACAACATGAATGGAGGACTGTAACAGTCACCCCCCTTTTTAAGGGAGGACCTTGAACAGATCCTGGAAACTACAGACTCATTAGTCTTATTAGTCTTATTTGCAAAGCTATGGAAAGACTTCTTATGGAAATTTATCAAGAAGGAAATAGCAGACCTCCAGAAACTGGATCCATCCCAGTATGGTTTTGTCAGAGGAAGATCATGCCTACTGAATGTGGCGAACTTCTTTGAAAAGGTCACTAAAGCAATGGATAAGGGGAAAATGGTGTCTGCTACTACCAAGATCTGGCTAAAGCATTTGATGCAATACCCCACTTGTGCATTGACAACAAACGTATGGAACTAGGTATAAATCCCTTTACAACATGCTGGATAGCTAGCTGTCTGACTGATAGGACCCAGGAGGTTAGAAATTAGTGAGATCACCCCCACAAAGTGGAGTTCCCCAGGGCCCTGTGCTGGGCTTACTCTTCTTTGGCATCTACTTCTCGAATGTCAAAAGCAATGTCATAGTATTATAGGATCATAGGAGGTTACTAGGCTATCAGCCCAGAGGCCATTTCAAGCCTAGCTGTTCCATTCCAATGTAATACCATAGATACTCTAGTCAATACCCAGGATTGTGTTTAGTAATGACTACCCATGTCCAGGAGGGTTGTGGGTATTATCCCCAGTAAGAATTTGTGGTGCCCCATTCACTCATCCAGGTTCCTTTTGAAGAGTGTCATAGAGGTGCTCTGCTTCACATGAACTGGCAGCCTATTCCAATGAAGCGGCAGTCACTGGGAGACAAATCTGTCCCTCCAGCACATCCTATTCAAGTCACAGGCCATATTTAGGTCCCTGGAATGGGTAGTTTTAGTCCCATTTGATTTACAGATGTGCAGCAAATTCATTAGCTTTGGGTCGGAGATTGCTCTGTAAGCCAGGCATAAGTATCTCCTAGGAAGTGTATACGATACTGAGTATAATGACAGGGACTTTAGTCGGTCTTTGTAAGCCATGTGCTGGAGTCCCTTGATATTCTTAGTTAGAAACCTCTAAGGTCTCTCCAATTGCTGCAGGAGCTTTGTACTTTATATGCCGAAAGGGGCATTATACTCGACTATGGGTCTGATTAGTTACGAGTATAGAGGGGTTATAACCTTCTTTGCTTTAGAGGCAATGCCTTTAGTAATCAGGTGTGCTACATAGAAATCCTTCCTTACGGTAGACACATCTTGGTCACATTTAACGTCTCAGTCTACTTGTGATCCCAGATTTCTTACCACATCATAGGTGCATAGGGTATTGTTAATTTGATAGTGTTAAGGGACATTGTTTTTACCGAAGCAAATGATGATGCATTTCTTTGCATTCAGTTTGAGATCTTGACTAAGACACCAGTCGTTGGTCTGTGTAAGACCCTCCTGGATCATACTGACATCATTTGGGGATTCAATAATTGCACCTAGTTTGCAGTCCGCAAACTTGGTTAGCCACAGCCCCTTAGTTTTGACCTGAACTTCTGAGAAGTATATACCAAACATTAAGGGGTTCAGCATTGACCCTTGTGGCACCTCGCTGATAACGGGTCTACTGGTTGATGTGGAGTCACCAACTTTGATAGTCTGTGACCAGTTTGTGAGTCAGTTTGCAACCTATTTTACAACAAGGGTTTTACATTCAGTTTGCTAAATTTATCGGTAATGCCTGAGTGTGGGATTGTGTCAAAGACCTTTTTCAAGTCGAGGTATGTTGTGTGCACAGATTTGCCCTCGTCAATAGCCCTGGTCACATTTTTGAAGAAATCCACCAGGTTTACCTAGCAGGATCTGCCCTTGATGAAGCCAAATTGAGTCGGATCCAGGGTTTGGAGGTCACCTATGTCTTTATTTATGATGTCCATGATGATACATTCCATAGCTTTACAGATGAGACTGGTCAGACTTATGGGTCTATAATTCCCTGGGTCTGTTGCTAAGACACCTTTGTGGAGGGGAATAACTGTTGTTGTTCTCCATTCCGCAGGAACAAAGCCTGGGGTTAGTAGTGATGTTAGTTTATGTTTTAGTTTGTTTAGAAGACAGCCTGGTATGCCGTCAGGTCCCATAGAGGCTGTGTTTTTTGCCTTAGACAAGGCTTTAATGACCTGCTGCTCGTATATGTGGGGGGAGGGGAGCTGAGGGTAAGGTTTGTCATAAATTTGGGAAAGATAAGTGAGTGAAATTTTCACCACTTCTGTCCTCTAACAGGTTTGCTATCACTGCAGGATCAGTGTGTGTGATACCATTAGTCATTAGTTTGGCACATGTTTGAGTCTTACCTACTAGGCTGCATACATAGCTGTGAAAGGCTTATGGTTATCCTTGGCTGTGATTGCTAAATTTTTCTCAAAGTTACCCTTAGAGAATTCGACATGTTGTCTTATTTGCCTGTCAAGCCTGAGGACATTGCTTTTCCATTGTTGGGGGCTCGCCTTAGTTTTCTTAAACAGCAACGTTTTGCATTTGTTGTAAAGTTTATTGAGGCTGGATACCTACCTGGGTGGCTTGTTTTTACTTGGGGCTCTGGCTTTGATTCTGTCTGAAACAGCCAAGTCTATACACTTACGCAAGTGATTGTACAGGGCTTTAGTGTAAGCTTTGGTGTAGCTACCACTTCCAGCTGGGGTTTGGGTATGGAAGCCATTTATACCTTCCTATAGGAGGGTATAGTTTGCTTTGGTGAAGATTTTTAGTGTGAATTCACCCTTTGTGAGTTCTGGTGTTAGTGCTGATTTGTGGTCAGATTTGACTAATGATGGTTTGACAGTTGTTGTGGTGCATCTTTTTGTCATGTTAGTGAGGACCAGATCTAGTATGTTTGTTCCTCTTGTTGGGGTTTGAACAATTTGTTCCAGGGCATTTGAGGTAACAAAGTCCAGTAACTTTTGTGCTAGTGAGTTAGGGGTAGAGTAGGTTTCTCAGTTGATGGTGGAATAACTGAAGTCCCCCATGATCAGAGTGGCAATATTTGGATTGACACCAGTTTGGTCAAGTAGGCCTCATGCACATCATGATCCATGGGGGAGGATCTATAACAAGCTATGACTTGAATGGGGGTCTTACCCACAGTAATCTGAATTTGGAGTAACTCATGGAGTTGGGAGGTAAATGTATACCTAATATAGATAGAAACACCACCTCCTTTGGTTCTCACACATTCGTTTTGCAGTCTGAAGGTGTGGAAGTCATTATAGCCTTGCACAACCAGAGTACTCTCTGAGGCCTTGAACCAGGTTTCTGTGACTGTACAGACATGTACACCCTCTAGTGATAGAAGTGTTTCCAGGGTGTGCAGTTTTTATTTTTTGGTTTAAGCCTCTAGTGTTTAGCAGCATAACTCTTATTTTGTTATGGTTGGCAATTCTCACATTGGCAATTTTCTTTTTGAGACCTTGCCTAAAAAAGGCACTATGAGGGAAGCAAGAGCCCTTGCCAGCAGCCGAAAGCCTAGTGATGTCAGGTGCAAACCGTCGCTAGGAAAGCAGTAAGGTTTGTCGACCGTATCATCTCTGGCCGACAGAAACTGGATCCTGTTTGAATGACACCAAAAAGCCAATTATTAAAATCAATCATTTTTTGTTTATACTGTGGCATCATTCTAGACAAGTGTAATATGCTGCTCAAGGCTAGGGACATACCTGCCTGGGACATATACTCAGAGAGCTCAATCATGTCTCTCTTCATAAAGTCCAGTGAGGTATGTCTCAGGTCATTCACACCAACATGAGCTATGACAGAGTCATAATGGTACTTGTTGAGAGAACTGAGTGCATGTGTGGATCTGACAAATCTTGACACTGAAAAGGCAGATGACAGCGACTTTCTCCTTATCTAACCTGGTGAGTGGGACAGCCGTGTGTCTCACTATGGAGTCTCCAATGACAAGAAAATTCGTTTTTTGAGTGTTACACCTTAAGGGCTTGGTAGGTGAGACACTGGTGTTGCTATGTGTCTTGGATGCTGTGGGAACTGTGTTAGTTGTAGCAGTCTTTTATTTTGGAGGTCTGTGGTGTTTCAGTAAGTTTTTTGAGAGAACCTCCTCTTATGTTAATTTATGTGTTGGATGCATGCTATGTGTATGAGTAGTGGCACTATTTGCATAAGTAGTGGCAGATGAGTTGACAGCCTCTTCAGTGTTACTGTTTCAAGTTTGAGAGAGCAGGGATTCAAGATTCTGGGTGTAGATACATCTTTCACACTCTGTACTAGAGTGAGTTATTAGTAGAGGGTTGTCAGTGTACACAAGGCAATTGCTACACTGCCACAAGAGACCCAAGTCAACAAGGCTGGCAGGAGAAAAAGGGAAGTCCAGCTGTCCATAATGCTAGGTTTGAAGGACTGGGTGCTTTCAGGACTGATCTAGGAGGTGCACTGTAGATAGGTACTTCTGATGGGGTTTTTGGCTGGTGGTTTAATAGATCACAGATCACTAGCATACTTCTTAGACCGGAGATGTACTAAAGCTGAGGAGTAAACTAATGTACTACAGCTATATTTAAGGGAAAAATTGTCAAACTTATCTGTCTGGCTATGGTGCACAATTGTGAGACAGTATAAGGTGCTGCGCAACATGTAAACAAGCAGAAACCTGCTTAAACATAGGGCTTAAATACCAGAAGCTAATAACCTGAAAAAAAAAAAACTTAAAAAATAGAACCAATGAAGGTGCTTACTCCAAGCCCTAGACCAATCACACGTCACCAGACAGGTTAAAATCAGCACACGTCTCTCACAAGGGTGCAGAAGGCCCCTTTCCAATCAAAGATGGCCTTTGGCTGACCAGGTTTGCAGATGTTTGCACACTGAGAGCAGTCATTGAAGCTCCTCAAAAAATACCTTTCAGAAAGGTCTAACATAGACAAACACTTGGTGTGAAAGTCATGCCTTAAAATTTAATACTAAGAAATGCATTACTGTAACTTTTGGGAAATCTGCCACCCTATGTAACTGCGTCATCAATAAAACACCCTTGATTCACTAGTCAGGCATCTGGAAACTCATGCAGATAGTAACCTAGCCTCCGACCAGCATGTGTCCAATGGAGTAAGAAAATCCTTCTATGTTGCTCAACTTATAAGCAAGGTCATAGCATCTATGTCAAATGACGTCATCATACAACTGTTTTTGGTCCTCATCAGAGCACTCAAAGAGTATAATGCCCCCTTCAGTATGACCCTGACCAGGCACATGCAGCAAATGGAACATCCACAAAGGTTCCTTACAAAAGTAATACAGAGAGTAAACACAGTCTTTTTACTGATCACCTCAAAGTCCTGTCTCTTTACTCAGTTTTGTACAGACTTCTGAGAGGTGATCTTTCCCTGCCATACAGGGCATCCTTGGCAACTGCTTTGATGAATCCTTTTACATCTGTAAAACAAAGAGCATCAGAAATACTACATTAAAAGACCTACATTTTGCTTGCAGCATAAATAGGACATATTGGAGAGACAGATATGTTTCTCAGAGAATCCCCATTCTCTGGAACAGGCTCCCAACTTGGACCAATGGATGGGTAATCAGAAATTCACCCCTAGTCTGGCTCATCTGTCTCTGATGGACCAAGGCAGTCAGTAAATCACCACCTATATAAGTCAAATGTGTTGGTCACACTTGAGTTGCATGGCTAGGCTTATAAGAGCCCTACTGGTCATTAGTCTGGTGTACACCTATAACCCCATGAACCTATGACCATTCTTTCTCACTCCTCCTGCTTTGTCTCCTGGTACAACCTGCAATTTTTTTAGGTAATTTTAAGCAAAGTGGAATCATGAAATGTTTTCAGGATTGTTCAACTTCTTACTAATGCATTCTTTTCAGGAGTGTTTCATCTGTAACCAAATGTACTGAGTTACTAAGTTATTTTTAGACATGCATTAACTTTTAATACCCATAATAATCTTTTCAAAGTTGATCTATCATATCCTCATTCAGTGTTATCTACTTTATATTCTGATAACAAAATACTGCTACTTGACTAAGCAACTACACTGCCAAGCCACACAACAGATTGTGATAATATTTCATTGACAGAAAACATAAATGATGTGTCTGCAGAGTTGTTGCACCAGTTCTGCTGCCCCGATATGAAGGCTTTTCCTCATACACATAGGAGTAAGATATATTAACTCTGAGGCTATACTCATCTGATGTAAAGGGCATCCTGAAAGTTACCACATTTAGTAAATGGGGGAGTAAGGATGACACTCCAAACCAAGGGGATGCAGGGGTCACAGCCCTCAGGAAGAAAATCAGTTTTGTAAATGCAATCGTTTGTAGTACATGAAGGTAAGATGGGCATTGAGCAATATATTCTTAGGATTATTAGCAAGGCCTATTTTGCCTGTGTTCCTCCTTGTGTGTGAGATTTCATTTATTTTGAGGTAAAGTCAGACTAAACCAAGAATGACATCTGTCCTTTTTTCTGTAGGTACATGTTTTGGAAACAAAGAATGACACCAGAACTGCTACTTATCTTTTTAAATGATACACTAACTGCTTTGGTGCAGTGTGTGTAAAACACCCATTATAAAAGTGGGTCTATATTATATTCTCAAATGCCGACAATGTCGAATCTGATATTGTCGACACGAGAATATTGAACGCTCAGAATCTCGAGCGTGTAAACGGAAATCTCCATAAGGGGAGATTTCCATTTACTGCAATGTAGTGTGGTCTCGGAGTTGGTATATTTAAGTAGTGGGGGGTGCATGGGGGACTTGCCCCCTGTTTAAACCCGTCAGGGTACTTTTTTCTTTTTTTACCTTTGTTTTTTTGTAAGGCCGATGTTTGAAGACATTGACCATATGGTGTCGACCATATGTTGTTCGATGTTTTCAAACATTGATCTTATAATATAGACCCTATAAAAGTATCTTGGCAGTGAATATTTAATTATTACAAAAGGGAGTTAATGGACTGGCTAGTAGCTAGATTTAAGCTGGTTAAAAGGTCAAATGCAGTGGCATTAAAATGTTGTAAAAGACCTTTGAAAACCAATTTAAAATACATTATGGAAGGAGCCTTAGCTAACAATTTATATACCTCACTGAATGCAATAACTTGAGACCATTTACTTAAACATTGAACCATTTTGGTGAAACCGTCAATATAATGAAATTATTACAGTAACAGCGTCAGAATGGGCTGCCAGCTCTGTGGCAGACAGGGATAAAGCCCCGACAATGACCCTGCTAACCTGGTTTAATTAGTGGCTCAGGACCTTGACAGTGGGAGGGAGACAAAAATTATATGGTGCAGCCTGGTCATCTTTTCTTGGGGGGGGGGGTGGAAAAGGGAGGATGTTTGGGAATGCAGACTCCATGTAGAATCTCAAACTGAGAACAAAGTCCAGGAATCACTGGAGGCATTTTGTCTTCAAGAAGAGAAGTAGGACTACTTAGGGGATGTCTCCTCTAAAAGTGGGAGACATACCACTCATTTGTCATTGAACAGCAACATATTAGGGTACAATAAGTCTGGACTGAGGAACCAACCATAGGCACAGAGAAAAATTATTTCTGTAGGATGACTGCTCTGCTCCCACAAGTCAATGCCACACCTCCTAGGAAGAAGGAATGGGCATTAGATTGAGAGAATGAATATGGCAAGTGGGGAGGCAAGAAGAATTCCAAATCTGTGGCATAAAGGGAAAAACCCAGAATATGATCAAGATGACCTGAGTTCAAGCAATGGCTCAGGCATTGGTTAAGCTGTTACTCTTGTGAATGGGCAGACTTGCACAGTGGCATTATACACAACAATGGGATAGCTCTGGCTGCTCTGCAGTGACATGGTGCTTATGTCAGCCATGCAACATAAGGGTTAGGATTTATAGAAATGTCCCTATAGCCAGGGTCCAGATTGCAATGTGATCAGGCCACAAAGAACCCTCTTTGCTACCTGTATGACAGTCCCTCTAAATGGAGCTTACAGTTATACATCTGGTGAAGATCCCCCAATCTCCACTAGTACACGAAAACAAATAGGCTCAAGTCCAGCAGGGGGAGGTTTGATGGTCAGCAAGCATATGGCAAAATGAGGTAGAAATACATTTAGTGGGCAGGAAAAGCTCAACAGTCATTGGAAGATCAGTAAAAATACCAGGCTAAGCTAATAAAAGTTATACATGAAGGCACATGGAGATTTTGACATGAGACTTGCATATTATTAAGAACAAAGACACTTCTAGAATAACAGGTACAATAAGCCTTCAATCAGCAATTCCCATCTCAGAAGGTTATAATGCCTTTCACACCTTTAGACTAGCTACTGCACAGGAGGGAACTAAAGGTGGAGGAGACTCAGTCTATATTAAAAACAAACTCAAATCCAGACTAGTTAAAGTATATGACCCACTGGAACTCAGACATGTAACTTACCATAAACAGGGTCTCATATCATATCCTCATAAACTACACGCCCCCCTTCATATCCCAGGAAACCCATACTACCCATCTCAATGTACTACAGTCCCTCACCGTGCAACCTAATATGATCTTCACGGGGGAATCTCAACCACCTTTCTATAGATTGGGAATCCTACACCACATCTAATGCACAAACCCAGTGATTGCTAAACCTCATTAACACCAACATCCTGGAACAGTTGGTCCATTCTTCTACTAGGGGTAGAAAACTTCCTTGACCTTGAACTCACAAACATAGGGGAGCAATGTTCCTCGCCCAATGTAATTTCCATGCTCATCAGATATGACCATAAGGCAGTATTGCTTGAAATAAAAATAAAATTTGGAGATCCAGCAAACCAAAAACGTTTAGAAACTATTCAAAGGCTAACCTCTCTCTGATAAGTGACACCTTGGCTAAATTCCAAGCACCCCCCCCAAATCTAGTAAACACCATAGCATATGATGAGCTACTTACAAAATCACTGTACAGCCATATTAATAGCTGTATAGAGTAGACTGCGCCCATTCATATTAAGAATAAGACAAAGTCAAAAGACAAACTACCCTGGTAGAATCACATTATCAATTGGTTATACAAAAAAAAAAAAAAACATTTTGGCCAAGCATAGGAGGAAGAAACCTCATAATATTAAAAAAAACCCTGACCAATCTAAACAGGCAGCTAAGAGGGTTAATTAATACTTCAAAGGCTAAATTTGAAGAAAAAATAGATTCTCAAGCAAAGGATAATCACAAAGCTTTTTACAGCTATGTCCACAACAATGCTTATTCTAAATAAACTTATTCTAAATGGCATCACTTACACTGAAATGGAGGCCACTGTCAACCTTTTGGCTGACAGGATCTGCTCAAATGTTTCTCCCCATACTCAACCTGATAGTCCAAAGGAAGTACTGCATATCACAATCCCCCCAACCATTACTGCCTATATATGCTCACTACTGAAGAAACTAAAACCAACTACTCTCTCCGCTGACCTTCTCCCAGCCGAATACTTACAAAAAGCTGCTGATGTTATAGCTTACCCCATCTCGATACTCATCAATCGTTCCTTAGCCAAAGCCAAAATCCCCTCAATATGGAAAATATCCTATGTAATACCACTCCATAAAGGAGGCTCATTGACAGAACTGTCAAATTACAGGCCCATAGCTATATTGTCACCATTAGCAAAAATCATGGAAAAATGTGTACATAGACAGCTTCTTTACTATCTTATCCAGAACAACCTACTTACCAGCTCTCAACATGGCTTTAGACCACACCATAGTACAACCACTGCCCTTCTCTCTTTTACTGACACTATTAACCACAACCGAAATAAGAAAAAAGTATCGTCAGCTCTCTTTCTGGACCTATCAAAGGCCTTTGATATGGTGAACCATCAACTACTTCATAATACCCTAAAAAGTCTCCATTTAGACAACCAAACTCTAGAGTGGTTTCAAGCCTATCTCTCAGAGAGACAGCAAGCTGTACTCTGGCAAAATAGGCTGTCTAGCCTCCTATCTAATACCATAGGGGTTCCTCAAGGTTCCATATTGGGACCTCTTCTCTTCTGTCTTCATAAATGACCTCTACAAAGCCATCCCAGAAGCCACCTGCATTCAATATGCCGATGACTCCACATTAGTATGTTCTGACTCCTCTCCAGTTAATTTGTTATCAAAAACACAACACTGTTTCACGGCAGTAGAGAATTGGTTAATGGGACGTCAACTTATTCTCAATCCAAACAAAACCAAACTGCTAATCTTCTACCCCACTCATAAGATCACACCCACACCCTTTTCTATTCAATCCAAAAATGGGACAACTATCGTCCCAGACTCCTACACTAAACTACTGGGAGTTACCATTGACAACAAACTTAGATACGATATCCATATCAATCAGACTATTAAAACCGTTAATAAAAAACTAGGGTCGCTCTATCGAATAAAATCCTTTCTTACTCCAATAGCAAAAATGGCCATTGCCCGCTCCCATCTCCTCTCTACCCTCCTATATGCCTCCCCTATTCTTACAAATCTTAACGCAACTGAAGTAAACAAACTAACATGTTCTTATAATCATATAGCCAGATTTGCAACCGGTATGCCCTACAGAACCCATCATTGTAGTAACCTACAAAGCCTGGGTTGGATTGAATTCCCTAACCTTCTCCAGCAGAACCAACTCATAATAGCATTTAAAATTCTTAACCAATCTGACAAAACCCCTGCACTGAAAAACTTAATCCAACCTTACAACAATCTCAACAGTTTACGCTCCTCAAACAAGCTACTAGCTCAAACAGTGAAATCGAACAATGCAGGAGGTGATGCTGTCTTTGCAAATGCAATCGGAAAAATATGGAACTCCCTTCCACCCAGCCTCACCACCATTCCCTCCATTAAACTTTTCAAAAAGGGGTTAAACCACCATCTCAAAACACATTGGCTTTGCCAATGCAGAAGTCCAGACTGACTCCATCTAAACCAGCATTTTCTTCATCCTTACTATGTCTAACCTATTTAACCTCTACCTCCCTCGTATCTGTTTCCCCTTTCTCCCCCTCCCATGTAAATCTCTAGACCCTACTTCCTTCACTAATTACCCTTTAAAACTATCAAATGGGTCAATCTAAAATGAGATAAGAATGCTATACCATGTGTATGTATCATTTGTTTTAATATTTTTTTTATATATCTTGGAGTAATTGTACTGTAATACATGACAATGTCTCCTTTTTTGTGTAAACTTCCTAAGGAGAACTAACTGTATTCTGTTTCAACATCTCGTTTTTTTCCTATTTGTTAATGTTGGAGCTTTTCTCCCCGGGCCTCCGCTGAAAATGGACATGTATCCAGTCGGACCTTCCCGGTCAACAAATGTAAAATAAAAATAAAAAATAAATAAATTACTAGGGAGCAGGTCATCAATGCACTTTCCAAGGTGAAAAACACTGCGGTGATGGGCCCTAATAACATCTCGGGCTGCTTACTAAATAGCATGAAACATGACCTCTCTGATCCACTTGAATCATTTTGTAACTGGAGCCTACAGTCAGGTTTTGTGCCCAAGGAATGGAAGATGGCTACAGTCATTTACCTGCACAAAAGAGGTCCAACTACAGATTTGGGTAACTACAGGTCCATAAGTCTGACCAGGCCCATATTAAGGCTATAGAAAGAATCATCATGGAGATGATAAACAAGGACATAGGTAACCTGAAAATGTTGGATTCATCACAGTTCAGCTTTGTTAAAGGAAAGCCATGCCAATTAAATCTGGTAGACGTCTTTAAGACGGTCACCAAAGCAATGGATGAGGTCAAGACTGTGCACACAGCTTACCTTGACCTGGCCAAGGCTTTTGATACAATACTCCATTCAGGCATTAGAGACAAGCTTCTTAAATTACCTATAAACCATTTTATCACCTGCTAGATAGCCAATTGGCTAACTGATAAGACTAAGGAGGTTAAAATAGGTGAGGCCACCTCTACCAAGAGGCCAGTCACAAATGAACTCCCCCAGGGCTTAGTACTGGGCCCACTTCTTTTTTGTCATCTATTTCTCTGAAGTGGCAGCAAATGCTGAATGTTTATGGCTGATTACGGTTGCAGATGATTGCAAGCTGGGAGTTATCATCGACTCCCCTGCACACAATAGCATTCTTCAAGAAGGCCTATCTTTGACTAACAAATGGTGCCAAAACCATGGTCTTAATCCCAGTGCAAAGAAATGCATAACTGTATCCCTTGGAAAGTCAAACATCCTGGGTAATTACCATGTTGATAATACACCCCTAAGATTCATGCACATAGGCAGTAGCCTTACCTTCAACCACCATGTGGCCACAGCAGTGAGGAAATTATTTTATGTTGCGCAACTTATAAGTAAGGGTATGGTATCTGGGTCCAAAGAGATCATTATCCCTCTGTACTCTGCCCTTCTCAGACCAGTCATAGAGTACAATGCTGCCTTTGGTACGTACCTGACTAGGCATATGCAGCAGCTAGAGTGCCCACATAGATTTCTTAGAAAAAGAATACAAGCCCTTTCTCTCCACCCAGTCTTGTATAGATTGCTGAGGGGTGATTTATGTGTGGCTTACTAGGCATCTGCAAACCTCACACATATGGATTGCCTGCATATTCGTAAGTCAAAAAGTACCAGACCGGAAATACAAAGTCTAGGGTCCTGAATTTTGACTGTGACTTAAACAGAACATGCTAGAGAGACAGGTATGTGTCCCAGAGATTTCCCCTCCTATTGAAACAGGCTTCCCCTCCATGTGAACCTGAATTTGCCTATTATCCAATTTAAATGCAAACCAGGCCAGTGGATGGGAAATAGGAAATTTATACCAGGCCTGGCCCCCATGTCACTTATAGACAGAGGTAGGTTTCAAATGCCTGGCCCTCAATGTCCTATTTGGACATGATCCAGAATATGCTGGAGAGACATTTATGTGTCCCAGAGGTTGCCTCTCCTATTGAAACAGGCTTCCCCTCCATGTGAACCTGAATTTGTCTATTATCCAATTTATGTGCAAATCAGACCAGTGGATGGGGAATAGGAAATTTACAATGGGCCTGGCCCACGTATCACTTATGGACAGAAGTAGCTTTTCAGTGCCTGGCCCTCAATGTCTTAGTTGGATACAGGACATCATTATTCTTTTGGGAAAACTTGGTTAAGCTTAGAAACGCCCCATCATTAGCCTAGTAACAATCTATGAATATACAAAGATAGCAGGAGACCAAGAATGCATGCAGGCTGCACAACTAAAATAATTCCAAGTTGTTATTTTCCATAATAAAATTCTTATTTTCCAAAAGGCTGAGTAATTTAAGTGCTGCAACCATCATTATGTTTTGCTAGCAGCATGCCAGACAACAGACTCAGAAAAGAAAGGAATGCGGATTAAAACATTCTCCAAATCAAATTGTGTCTAGTCAATGAATACATGAAGATGTGGAGAAAAAAGTACAGCTGAACCATGGCAATCAGTATCATATACTTTATCCTTGCTCACTGCACAAACATATTGAGAATCTTTCCATCCATATGTCACAATTGGACAGCCTTGGAATGGGGGGGTTAATAAACACACTGAAAAGTTGCTGATTGGGCTTTATTTATAAGGGCATTGCATAGCTGAAAGGCTGTAAAATAAGGGAGTACTGAATACAGGTACCATCTAGTTTATCTAACATTCATTGTATCGAAACACAACTGATTGAAAAAGTGATATAATTGACATTTCATCTAATCATGGTCTGCTTTACTTACACCTACATACAGCATTGATATTAAGGAAAATATATCAGTTTGTGATCATTGGTGTTAGTGTTTTTACAGAAATATAACTGTCAGTGGGGTGTGGGAAATAAACCCATCAATGCTGGTTAGTTAGGTTTTAAGTAAGGCTGTGGGTTTCTCTATGTTTATATATTTAGGGTAAGTTTAGATAAAGTGTGTAGTGGAATTTTTTTATCACTTGTTTAGATAAAATAAACTTGAACCGAACAGTATACAACCATGAATACATATGCATAAATGTAGATACTTAAGAAAGGGCTATTTGTTCTCACAGTCTGTGCATTGAGACAGATTTAGCTTTCCAAAGGAATCACAATGTCTGCTCCCATGAGGGCAGACAAGAGTAAAAAAAAAATAAAATTAGGAATGAGTACTTATTTTGCTGCAGGCAGCTTTAGGAGGTGCAGTAAATCATGGCAAGATAAAAAATATATGTTTTTTCATTGTTTGCTCGTAGTGGTCCTTTAATATCCCCTAAGTATTCTCAAGATCGCAAAAATATAAATAAAACCAACAGGTTCTTGCCACCCCTGTAGTGCCTTTTTTAAGCAAGGTTCAAATGACAAATTCACCACTGTAACAGGAACAGGCAAGCAAAAATTGAGGGTGATGCTACTCAATGCTAGAAGTCTAAATCTCAAAATGCACTCACTCGAGGCACTCCTTAAAAAGGAGAACATCGATATCTGTGCAGTGACTGAGACCTTGTTCAAGGTTCCAGAGAGCACCCCTTCACTACCAGGCTATAACTCATACCACACTTTTTGGTCATGTAACCTGGACTGGAACACCAAAGGCGGAGGTTTGTCCATATTCATTAAGGATATCCACACCTCCAAGGTTAGTTGCTCAGCATAATGCATCCGAGGTAATCCACGTGCAACTAACTCTGGACAAAACTGCAATCCAAATTATAGTTTGCTACAGATCCCCCACCATGCCCCAGGATTCCCACTCCTCTTTTCTTGATGTACTGGAAAATATTAGGGTTCAACCAAACACCCTAATAATGGGCGATTTCAACTACCCCACCATTAACTGGGAAAACTACTCATGTACCAACTCCTTCGCTCAACGCTTTCTGGAATTCATAAACTCCAGTGCCCTGGATCAACTTATCCACACCCACCAGGGGCAACAATATCCTAGGTTTAGTCATTACCAACATGAGTGACTGGTGTTCCACACCTGAAGTCAATGCCTCATTGTCCGATCCGACCATAAGCTAATCACCCTAGATATCCACATCCTGCCCCCACCACCCATTAAGGAAACCACGGTAAAAAAATTCTCCAAAGCCAACTTTAATGCTCTTAAGACAAAAGTGGTGAACTTCATGACACAATTGCAGATGGACAATACATTTATGACTACTGAATCCTACACAATTGCACTTTATAAGCACTTACACAAGTGCATGGATCGTGCTATCCCAAACAGAACCAAGATGCTATCCTCCAAAAAAAGGAAGCCAATCTGGTGGTCCCCTGCCATAAACAAACTGTACAACAGAAGGAAGAAACTGTTGCAAAAGAGAGTAAAATCCCATGAGTGGAGGAGCTCTTGTGGTCAGCCTCAGTCAGAAGCTGTGATCCCTGATAAAATCCTCCAAAGCTAGTTACAAAAACAAAATCGCCACTGATTCTAAAGACAACCACAAAGCATTCTATAGCTATGTCAAGAATCTGAATGGCAATACTCAAATCTGCTCTGAGTTACAGTACAATGGCACTAAATATACAGACCCAACTGATATTGCCAACATCCTGACAGATAGGTTCAGTGCTAATTTTACTCCCCTCTCACCCCCTAAATGGCCCATTTCTGGACCGGAAGAATGCAAAGTTACTGTAATCACGACTGTACAGGTAAAACTCTCCAAAGCCAAGAACACAGCATCCATGGGACCAAACAACATCCCAGGCTGCATTCTACATGAACTACAGAATGAACTGGCACCCACCTAAGTGCCATGTTCAATCATACCCTCACCTCAGGCTTTGTGCCTTCTGAATGGCGCACAGTGATGGTTATCCCACTCCACAAGGGGGGAGCCACCATGGACCTCGGAAACTACCGCCCCATCAGCTCCAGAAATGGACTGATGAGCCTAGTCTACAAGGCCATAGAACATATAATCATTCAACTTATAAACAAAGACATTGGTAATCCCCAAACTCTGGACCCCACCCAGTTCAGGTTTGTAAAAGGCAGATCATGTCTCCTAAACCTGATAGACTTCTTTGAAGCAGTCACCAAAGCCATGGACGAGGGTAAGGTGGTTCACACAGCCTATCTAGATCTTGCCAAGGCTTTCAAAACCATCCCCCACTCTGGAATTATAGATAAACTCACTAAACTAGGTATAAATCTCTATGTAACAAGATGGGTTGCCAGCTGGCTCACTGACAGAACCCACACTGTGAAAGTAGCAGACTCCAAATCTGACTTCAGACCAGTGACAAGTGGAGTATCACAGGGTTCAGTCCTGGGTCCTCTCCTGTTTGGTATCTACTTCTCTGAAGTACAGGCTAATACAGGAGGTCTTTGGCTAATGAAGTTTGCAGATGACTGCGAACTAGGAGCCATAATCGAAACTCCTAACGATGTGGACATCCTACAAAAGGGCCTCACTGAGACAGATGCCTGGTGTCAAAGCCAAGCTCAGTGCCAAAAAGTGCATTGTCATCCCCTTTGGTAAAAACTCTGTACCCATGAACTACAACATAGGTGGTAATATACTTAACACCGAAAGTGTGATAAGAGACCTTGGGACACAGTTGGACAGTAGTCTCTCCTTTGATAATCACATTGCCACAGTAGTCAGGAAATCCTTCTACATGGCACACCTCATCACAAAAGGTTTCTCATCCAGAAAAAAAGAGGTCACCGTTCCCCTCCACTCATCACTCATTACACCCATTATAGAGTACAATTCCCCTTTTGGTATGTACCCCACAAGACATCTACACAACTGGAAAGTACACAGAAATACCTCACAAAGAGGATTACTAGCCTCAAACAGATACCCTAAGCAGACCGTCTCAAAATACTCCAGCTTTACTCCGTCGCATATCGCCTACTCAGAGGTGATCTCTGCCTAACATACAAAGCTATGTCAAACCTAGAGCTGTTGGACATACTCCACTTAAAGAAATCCCAATCCCTCCGAGCTACACGCTCTAGGGACCTAAACCTTGTCACCACAATAAACAGAACATGCCGGAGGGATAGATTCCTGTCCCAGAGACTTCCCATACTCTGGAATAAACTACCTATCTATATCAAACAAAGCTCCTCATTAGCAATTTTCAAGAAAAACTTGATGACTGGATGGGAAATAGGAAATTCACCCCGGGGATCACTTCTGTGGCTCTGCTCGACAGGGGCACAGGAAAATAATTTTCTTGGGTGGCAAAAGCCAGAGTACCTTTTTGGCTGGGCTTGTATAGGCCCCAGGGCCGATAGCCTAGTACCTACCTATGAACCTATGAATCTAAAAGGGAGAAGATGTGTGAGAGAGTTTGAAAGACTTATGAGTGTTTACTTATCTTAATATTATCAAGATATCAGAATTATAAATAAAGGCTTTATTGGAAAGGAAAAGAAAGGAAAAGAAAGGAAAGGAAAGAATTAAAGGACGGTATATTTTAATGCAATATCAATATAATGCAGTAAGAGGATAAGCTGAAGGGGCACTGCAAGTTCCTTGTTTAATGGAGTCCAGAGAGCCTATTATAAATAAGGCAACCTGTCACTGTTGTTACTTTTATACGAGTACGAAATATCATTCTATGAAGAATGCATTTGCTGCATAAGAAAATGAAAGTCATTATCAAAGCTGTAAAATGGCTAACAAAGGGCAGTGTCCTAATCTCGCTGAAAAAAGAAAAAAATGATGGAATGCAAGGGCTCTACTCCATATTATTGTTGGAGAAATAGCAGAAAGTTATACATGGTGTAAAAATCACTGATACTATTGAATGAAGATAAATAGGAATGAAAGCGTGACAGACAAGTAGTGTGGTCAGACTTTGTTGCATAGAAAAATTATCGATTATATATTTTTTATACTTTATACATTTATTAACTGCATACGCTCACCTGATAATATTCATAATGTAAGAAGGGGGCGGGAGCACTGTCAGGTTAAGTAACTTGCTCAGATTTCCACAATAGGCAGCTGTAGCAGGAAGGAATCAAACCCTTTTCCCTTGGCTACAGGGAGCAGTTTATGAACAACTCAAAGGCCTAATTTGCAGCATTAACTGCCCGATAAAGATAAATGTACACATCATAAGCCTTCTGAGGTAAACAGGAGTGTAACATGCAGAAATAAGTGATGTGACAGTTAATGACAGGTATTTAGTGTTCCAAGAGATGCAACGATTCATTTAAGCTGAAGAGCAAAGATGTACAACGTATTAATAAAATGTGTGGGGAAAGAAGGTGAAAACAGAAGAAACTGGGCAAGAATATTGTCTT
The DNA here is from genome assembly GCF_019279795.1 of Protopterus annectens. Classification (NCBI taxonomy): domain Eukaryota; kingdom Metazoa; phylum Chordata; order Ceratodontiformes; family Protopteridae; genus Protopterus; species Protopterus annectens. Next base: position 339,789,291 of record NC_056738.1, on the reverse strand, counting down.
CTTTCTGTGTGTGTGACTCAGCTGTAATGCAGTAAGAGTTACAGAGTGAGAGCTGTGGAATACATCAAGAAATGAGTAAAAACGTTCATGATCAAAGGTAAGACAGGAGGCCTAGTTTTATATATATATATACATATACATATATACATATATATATATATATATATATATATATATATATATATATATATATATATATATACATACATACATATATATATATATATATATATATATATATATATATATATATATATATATATATTTTTTTTTTTTTTAATTTATTTTACATTTGTTGACCGGGAGATTCTGTCTGGGTGTGAGCCCATTTTCAGGGGAGGCCCGGGGAGAAAAGCTCCAATAAAACAAGAACAACATTGACAGGTACACTGTCGGTTTTACACAGAAGTTAACAGAAATATCTAGAAACAGTAAAGAATGTACAATATGCAATAGGCACTTTAGTGAAAAGGAGAAAGTTATTACAATATAGTAAAGTCATATATATATATATATATATATATTTTTTTTTTTTTTTTGAGGGCAGGGGTCCATCTTTAGTTGATCATTTGAGTATACTTTAATACATGTACATATGTATACCCTTGCAAAAAAAACAAATTATCAAATTATACTCTTATTGTAGGTAGCTGATAGGTGGTGTTAACAAGTGGGAGTGGGGTATACATGGAGACTATAAAATTTAGGGGATGAAATTTGATGTGGGCTTATGTGGTATTAGCCTGGCTTGGTGCAGGAGCAGAGCCAGTTGTTAGTGAGGTGGTCTTTGAGCAGAGTTTTGAATTGGTGTAGGTTGGTAGTATTTAGGATGTGTTGAGGGATTGAGTTCCAAAGTTTAGAAATGTGGTGGGAGTAGAGGGTGTCCCTGGCTTTCTTGTTGCTTTTGGATACTTGGAGGAGTGTTTTGTCTGAGGATTGGAGTTGCCGAGTGTTGGTATATGGTTGGAGTAATTGCTGTAGGGTTGGGGTTCTGTTTGGCTGGTATATTAGTTGTTAAGTAAAGACAAGTTGGGTATAGGTTAGTTGATGTGGGAATTCTAGCCAATTTATTTGTTGTAGGGCAGAGCAGTGGTGGAACCTATATGGGGAGCTAGTGGCGAACTTAGCTATTTTAGTGTAGGCTGATTCAAGTTTGGTAAGGTCAGTTTTGTTAAGGTTTATAAAGATGGGAGAAGCATAGAGAACAGTAGATAAAGATTAGTCCTGGCTAAGTTTAGTCTAGAATGGCTAGTTAGGAAAGGATTAATTCGGTAAAGAGAGCCTAGTTTGATGTGTGTTTTTTTAATGGTTTGAGAGATGTGTAGGTTTAATTTTAATTTGCTATCAATTGTGACACATAGTAATTTGGTATCTGAGCTAGTGTTTATGATTGTGTTGTTGGAGGAGTGGATTTGAAAAGTGGCTGAGGGATTGGGTGTTTTGGTGGGGAGAAAGAGCATGAGTCTGGTCTTGTTTGGGTTCAGTATGAGGTTAGTGTTAGATAGCCAGGATTCTACTTCTAGGAAGGATTGTTGTGTTATAGCCTGTAGTTGTGTCAGAGAGGGGGCGGAGCATATCAGGGTAGAGTCATCTGCATATTGGATGACAGAGGCAAGATATGTGGATTTATGGAGTTGATTAGTGAAGATGGTAAAAAGTAGGAGGCCTAATATGGAGCCTTGTGGAACTCCTATGTTAACAGGGAGCAAAGATGATAGTTCCTGTTGCCATCTAACAACCTGCTGGTGTTCGGTTAGATAGCTGTGGAACCAAGCTCGGAAAGAATGACTGAGATGTAATGTGGCCAGTTCTGACAGCAGTTTTTGGTATGAAACGGTGTTGAATGCCTTTGAGAGATCTAGAAAGATGGATGAGACATATTTATCCTGATTTCTGTGTTCATTTATTGTGTTAGTAAAACTAAGGAGGGCGGTTGTGGTGCTGTGGTGGGGGCAAAAACCATGTTGTGTGTTTGATAGGAGTTTATTGGAAAGAAGGTAGTGTAGAAGCTGGGAGTGGATACATTTTTCTAGTATTTTGGAGAGAGGTGAAAGAATGGCAATGGGCCTGTAATTAGTAAGCCTGGTAGAGTTGCCACCTTTATGCAGTGGGGTGATATAAGAGACTTTCCAGATTAGTGGGACATGGTTCTCAGAGATAGATCGGTTGATGAGGATAGAAATGGGGTAGGCTATGACTTCAGAGGCAGCTTTGAGGAATTCTGATGGGAGGTTGTCAGCAGTTAGGCTGGTGGGCTTGAGCTTACTGAATAGTTTTTTTATGGTATGGGTCGGGAAGGGGTTAAAGGAGAAGGAGTTTACACCCTCATTGTTGGCTACGGGGATAGTAGCAGTGATGTTTTGGTCACAGTAAATAAGTGAGTTAATTGTGTTTATGAAAAAGGAATTGAATTGTGTTGCAGTGTTATCATTTGATGGGCGGTGGTAGGATTGGGGGTGGACATACTACCAGGTTGCAGGAGTTTGTTTATAGTGGCCCAGAATTTTTTGGGGTTGTTTTTGTTTCTTTGCTGTGCAGTGATGTAGTAGGCTTTTTTGTTAGTTTTTATCTGGGATTTGGCTTTATTCCTAAGTTGTTTGAAAAGTAGAAGGTTGTCATTGCTTTTGTTAGTTAGCCAGTGTTCCCATGCCTTGTCCCTTTCTTTTAGTAGGTCTTTGGTGTTGTTTCTAAGCCAGGGTGTGTGCTGATGTTTTATTCTAGCTATTCTGCAGGGGGTCCAGGCCATTTAGGATGTTGAGGAAGGTGGTGTTAAAGTGTTGAACAGCGTCATCTAGTGGTAGTGTTTTGATGGGGGGACCAGTTAATTTGTTGGAAGAGGGAGTTGAAAATGTGGGTATTACATTTTTCTTGTTGCGGATTAGCCTATAGACTACTTGTCTAGGTGGACTAAGATTGTTTCTGATTAGGTAGGTGGTCACTTATGGTACCGGGGAGTCATCCTGCTAGAAGGGGTGTGTTATTTTTATTTGTGAGAGTCCAATCCAGGATGGATTGTCTGTTGGAGGTTATGTCTATTCTTGTGGGGTTTTGTATGAGCTGGGAGAAACCATAAAGGTTTATGAAACTGGATGGATTATTGGAATTATAGGTGGACCAGTCAGTGTTGAGGTCACCCATAATTATGTTTTCTTGCTAGAGGGTTGTGGATAGCCAGTGAAGTATGTCTTCAACTGTTATCTCCTGGAGGGACATAGATAGCCACTATGATAAGTGTTTTGTTCTTCTTGATATTCAGTTTGGTGATGAGTAATTCGGCATTGTTAGCTGTAGGAAGTGTGGTGTTGATAACTTCTAGGGCTAGATTTTGTTTACACATTATTGCTACACCTCCACGTTTATTTTGATGGTCGAGTCTATATATGTTGAACTCTGGGGGAAGTATTTCATTGTTTTTGACATGTGGCTTAAGCCAAGTTTCAGTCAAAATGGTGATGTCAGGGGGAATGTAAGTCAATTAGTGCATGGAGGTCATGGATTTTGTTTAGTATACTTCTTAAATTAAAATCTTAAAGCAGGGAGTGTTGTTTGGGGTGAAGAGGTATGGTGGAGTTGACTGAGGTGTAAGTGGTAGTTTGCTTATTGGTAGTCTTGGGGCCAGGGTTGGGGTGGATGTCACCATTGAGTTTTAGTTTTGATAATATATGAAATAAAGTTGTTATAAGTTTGCTTAGCTGTTTATATATATATATGTGTATGCGTGTGTGTGTGTGTGTGTGTGTGTGTGTGTGTGCGTGCGTGTGTGTGTGTGTGTGTGTGTGTGTGTGTGTGTGTGTGTGTGTGTGTGTGTGTGTGTGTGTGTGTGTGTGTGTGTGTGTGTGTGTGTGTGTGTGTGTGTGTGTGTGTGAGACGAGTAATATATGAAAAAAAATGCAATAGAAGAATAATGCATGTGGGAGAGAGGTGGAGCAGGTTATGGAAGGCAAAAAAGCAGTTATCTATCAGATCAAAATCTCACTAGAAGAAGAAATTTATGGGGTGATTAAATAACAAAGGACAGTATTTGGATACTTTTAGGAAAAGAGGGAGAAATCAAGAAAAATCTAGAAGATTCAGCCGCAAGCTGAATACCAAAAAATGCATCATCATCCCCTTTGGGGAGAGTGATGCCCCCACAAATTATCACATTAATAACAACATCCTAAGCACTCAATTAGTCGTGAGGTATTTGGGCACCTAGGTTGACAGCAACCTGACTTTTGACCACCATGTTGCTTCCGTTGCACTTAAAGCCTTCTATATGGCCCACCTCATAAGTAATCTCATCTAGTGACAAGGAGGGACAAGGAGGTCATAACATCCCTGTAGTCTTCCCTTATAAGGCCCATTATCTAGTACAATGCCCTTTTCGGCATGTACCTCACAAAGCACATGCAGTATCTGGAGAGACCACAGAGGTTCCTCACCAGGAGAATCCAGGGTCTCAAACATCTACCATACATAGATAGGCTAAAAGCCCTATCCCTCTACTCTGTTTCATACAGACTCCTCAGAGGTGACCTCTGTCTGGCATGCAAGGCATTCATGGACCCTACCTTGATGGGACTGCTGCATATCTGCAAGTCAAGTTCCACTCGAGTAACCCACACACATGGCCTCAAACTGGTCTGTTGCATCAACAAGACATGTTGGCGGGACAGATTTGTGTCCCAGAGACTCCCCCATCTATGGAATAGACTCCCTCTCCACATCAAGCAGAGTACCTCTTTACTCCATTTTAAGTGCAACCTGGATAACTGGATGGGAAACAGAAAATATACCTCTGGGATTCCACCCATGTCCCTGCTGGACAAGGGCATCAGGTACTAATTTGTTTAAACATGGGCTAAACTGTTGGCTAGGCTTATAAGGGCCTCAGGGCCAATAGCCTAGTAACCTGCTATGATCCTATGACCCTATGAGTAATCAGGTTGGCTTCTACAAAAGATGGGCATAAAGAATAATGGTAATGATGTTCCAGAAATACTAAATTATTCACCTTATTATTATAAAGTCATAGCAAGTTTTCATAAAGTTCTTCCAAGCAGTTTGAGACTATAAAGTCAAGGACAGGTTCTATTTATTTAAAGTGTAGTTATTCTCCTCAAATTCTAGATTAAAGTTCCACAAATTTAATCTGTTTATAGGGGTTTGCTAATTCTTCAGTTTTGGAAGATATCCATTGTGCTAATTCTGGAAAGTAAAGTGGGTCTGGTAATTGCCCATAAGATAATATTCTGTATTATTATTAGGCCTTGTATCACATCACTCATCTGCCCTAGATTGCTTTGTGTCATATTTGAAGTTTTATGATGAAGATGGATACTTCCTACCAGTTTCACAAGATCTGATTGAATGGAACGGGTTATTTTCAGGAATATGAGGGTAGGGGGTGGATAAGTCTTTGAACCATGTTTCTCTGATTGTACTTATAATCTCCCCACACCCCAAGACCTGGAGAACTTTATGTCTTCTTATTCTTCTTTCTATATACAAAGTTTTCTTATTTGACTTGTGTGCTAAGGGGTGACCTGTGCCTGGCTTACAGGGTAGTCTCTGACCCAGACTTGATGGACATGCTGCACATTTGTAAATCAAACTGCACGATGGTCACTTGCTCCAGGGAACTTAACCTAGGCTCTGACATGAACAGGTCATGCTGAAGAAATAGATACATCCACCAGAGAGCGCCACTTCTCTGGAACAAGCTTCCAGTTCATGTGAAATAGAGCCTCTCCCTGACTCTCTTCAAATGCAAACTAGATCAATGGATGGGTGGCTGCACATTTACTCCTGGTTGGCACCAATGTCCATTCTGGACAGAGGAAATTGGTATTAACTACCATAGATCCTTACCTTCGTGAACTTCACTCACCTAACCACTGACAATGGGGCAAAGTAGGATAAATATGACTAGGTTGGTAAAGGCTCTAGGGCCGTTTACCTAGTAACCTTCTATGAACCTATGAACCTATGCATAAGTCTGAACATGTGTCACCTTATAATGTGCTTTCTTATCTATAGCTTGATAACTCTGTCAATTTTATACCCAAACATAAACTGCCAGTCGTCCGCAAGAACTCATTTCTGCACGTATTACCATTAGCTGTATACAAGTTAATCAATATTTCACAGTATTCCAACACTTGGACATCCAGAGAAAATAGTTACCATAAGTAAATATTTCTAACATAACCTCAAGTTTATCTTAAAAAAATGCATGTGGTATACAGGTGTATTTAGAGGAAGAGTATCCTAATTACAGAAAAAAGAAAAAAAAATATATATATATATATATATATATATATATATATATATATATATATATATATGTGTGTGTGTGTAAAGTCAAAAAATAGAAGCCAGCACCTAAAGAGTGATAACTGGTTTAATTCAACTGGTAAAAAATCAGACTGGTTTCGGCAGTCTGACTGATGAAGGCAAAGACTGCCGAAACCGGTCTGATTTTTTACCAGTTGAATTAAACCAGTTATCACTCTTTAGGTTCTGGCCTCTATTTTTTTACTTTACATGTATGTTTAGCCTGGCACACCTGCCTTACATGCGAAGTCTGTTCTGGGTCTATACATATATATATATATATATATATATATATATATATATATATATATACATATATATATATATATATATATATATATATATATATATATATATATATATATATACATATATATATATATATATATATATATATATATATATATATATATATATATATATATATATATATATATATATATATATATATATATATATATATATGCATTGAAACTCATGGGTGTAATTTATTCCATGACAAACAACTGTTACACTTTTAAGGTAATCCTATAACAGGAAATATATGTCAAATGAGAACTTTCCTTTGGCCAAAATCCAACTTCCGTTGTGTTTGCTGAAACTTTTCATTTTACTAGAAATGTGATGTCAGAACACGTGAGTTGCTGACTGTCTGCCTTTACCCAGTGTTGCCAATATTATTATTTATTTCTCAGCATTAAGTTGCTCAAACTAGTGCGAGCTTTCCATATTTTAGTAACATAAGAAATCTGCATCCAAAAGTGGGCATCCAATTAAGGTACCAAACCCAAAGTAATTCATTATCTGCTGTAACTCGTTCTGTTATTTCCTCTTAATCTAAAGCAGAGGGGTGATGTAATACAAACCCTGACAATCAAGGTGCTTATCACATTGCAGTACCTTTTATATGAAACATCCAGTAAAAGTTTAATGATCTGTGTCAGTATGCTGTTTGCCAGAAAGACAGGAACACCGTAACAATGTCTGTTTTTTTAATTCCCTGACCGTAAACATATCGCCAATAATATGTCATTACATCATAAAGAAACGAAAATAAAGAACACAATTATATCAGAACGTCAAGCATTCGGGTTGATGGATTACTGCCTAATCTGATAAACTAAAAAATATAGATTCAAACATTTTTACATGAGTACTTTTATTAAACCTTAAAATTATGAATTACTTGAATAAATACTTCTTCTGGGGGGATCTGAACTGGACCACAGTGCTAATGATGTTAACAATCAGACCCCACTATTTTCTTATGCTGTGTTATTAGCAAAATGAATTAACCCATGAAAAGCCTGTAATATGAGGCTATTCTTCATGTAACATTACATCTTGGGAATACATTTGCAAGAATATTACAATTATTCTGATCAGGATTTTCTGATATTCTAGAAGCTAGGATCAGTCTTGCAGTTAGCAAAGAGGATTTAGATTGTGAACTGTTAAAGAACTGCAATCTGTAGTCCAAAGTTTAACTCCCTCATCTTCTATTTGCTTATTTTGAGACTCTGGGCAAATCACTTAACCAGACAGTGCTGGAGTTTTGGCTAGAATAGCTGGGCTTGTGTTACTGAATGATGTCCCGTACAACATGCTGAGTAATTATCTATTAACCTATGTCTTATTAAACAACCACCTTCCCAGTGACAAAAGGGTTACTTACCAGCAAAAACAAACATCATGGTATTTCCTGTCAAACTTCATTAGACTAAACGCAAATTTAAGATTTGGGGCAGCTATTTCCTATACTTCTCATAAAGTTTCAAACTTCAAAGTAATGAAATTGTATTGGATGTGCAGCTTTAATGTTAAATCAGACTTTAAAGAAAAATACATAATCTTTTTTATAATGGAGCTTGCATTTTATCTTGGTCAAAGTTGCAGCAGAATGGATAAGCTACACTAAGATGTAAGTGCAACACATTTACTGAAAAAATAACCCATTTTGAAACATCTGTTAAGACATTCTCACAGGTGTACAGTGCTTAGTCTCAGGTGGGCGAAGCCCTTAAGTGCCCTTCATACACTTCTCAAGGTGTGTCATTACATGCAGAAAGCACACGCTTTATACTGTTACTGGTTGTTTTTAGTAGCACCTTTTCCAGCTGTCTAGGGCTTCAATTGCCAAGCAACACAAATTTATCTTGTGAGCCTGCAGCTTCATTAACCTGAATCTTGAATTTCTCTAAATCTTCTACAGCTGCAGACTTTGGATGGCTTACAAGTGCTGAAGTTCTTACTTATTGTTGCTATGAAGTGAGCTCTGAATACCTTGAAAATTAGTATCTGCTGAGGAAAAAAACCCAAAAAACAGAGGGAACCAACAGAAAAATAATCATAATGGGATTTTTTCTCCAGTTTATTTTATTTTTTTAATTTATTTATTGTTTATAGAAAACAAATATATTTGTGTCATTACAGAAATATGTAGACCTGGCATTATTAGGAATAAATTAAATTGAGCAATCTGAAACTCCTTTATACATCATTTTTTTCTAGCACTTTTGCAGTCACCAGTACTAATGCTTGGTTGAGAGTACAGTGAGACAAGGATCTTAGTTTTGCAGCTGTGTCTACAAGATACATATATAACAACAAACAGCAGGCACTACAGAAGTAATTACATCAAGTGTAATAGAATCTGTAGCCTGGTCATGAAATTAATAGTCTCAGTCGATCTCCAGTAATACAAGCACTGAAAGTTTAAGTGTTTGTCACCCTCTAATGGTCATACACTGTACTATCATTATTAATAGCAGTAGAAGTATTCGGAAATCTTTTATTCAAACCTTTTTATAGCAGCAATGTTTAAGGACAAAATAATCATTTAATGCACAAAAAAAAAAATAAATAAAAACTGAAATTATTTTGCCATCAATGTAATGTCCTTTTCAAAAGATTCATGTCAGTCAGACAAACCCAAGACCAAAGACGGAGTCCTTGCTTGTGTGCATTCTCACTGGTAGAAAAGAAACATCACATAACCTAAATGAGCTTGAATCCTTGAAGTAAGTGAAAATGCACCAGGTGATGTGAGATTGTTGTGTTCATATGCTGGAATAAACGGCTACCCATTGTCAGGCATGCTTCCTTCACAGTGGCTAAGATTGAACTGCTTCTTAAAAAGAATGCCTTTGTTAAGTCTAGTTAGCTCAAAAGAAGGCAGCACAATGCATTTTGTAATGTGAATAGCAGAGCCATAATGCATCAGCAAAGTCTGTTATGTGTATTTAAAAGTGAATCACAGAGCCATAATACATTAGCGAAGTGTGTTATGTATATTTTAAAATGAATGACACAGCCACAATGCATCAAGGAAATATGTTATGCCTATTCAAACGTGAAATGGCACATCCATAATACATCAGTGAAGTGTGTTATGTATATTTTAAAACGAATGACAGCCATAATGCATCAAGGAAATATGTTATGCCTATTCAAAACTGAATGGCACATCCATAATACATTGGTGAAGTGTGTTATGTATATTCAAAAGTGAATGGCACATCCATAATGCATTGGTGAAGTGTGTTATGCATATTCAAAAGTGAATGGCACATCCATAATGCATTGGTGGTGTGTTATGCATATTCGAAAGTGAATGGCACATCCATAATGCATAGCTGAAGTCATTAGATGAGACTGAAATGGGACCAATAGGATCAGTGCTCTGTCCCAGTTAACAAATTCAAAATAAAATGACTGAATAAATGTTACAGCCATAATGCCTCAAAGAAGTGTGTTATGCATATTCAAATGTGAATGGCACAGACATAATGCATTGAAGTGTATGTATATTCAAAAGTGAATGGCACAGCCATAATGTATCAATGAAATATGTTATATATGTGCATGTTACTATGGAGTCTTTGTCACATGTCCACCAAGGGTTTGTGCCAGTCCTTTCATTAAAGGAATTGGCCATCAGTATGGAATACTTTGTTTTGGTCCCCTGCATTCTTTCATTGATCATGGCTACTCATTTGTAGCTGATACTTCCAGTTATTTAGATAGTTTTCTAGCATTTCAAAGCCTACAAAGTTCAGTCCATGATGCACAAGATGGAGCCCTCACCTTGGTATCAGTTGTACTGTTAGAAATATCTAGCATGGGCCACGCCAATAACTGAGCAGGAAAGGTTTCTGTCCCCATGCCACTTTGCCCACTTTAAAAGGAGATAGTAAGATGGTCTTATGGCTGCATTTATTCCACTGAATTTACATGACCCCTCCTCCTTGATCATCTTGACAGGGACATTCTCAACTCAGTACAATTTTAAATGTTCCTTTTCTTCACCTATGTAGAAATTTTGTCAGTGTTGCACCCCCACCAACACCCCCCAGCATTTCATGATGATTTAAAAAAAAGTCCTAGTTATAAGGTGAAATGGCAGTGCAAGAACAATCTGTGAAAGTAATGGTGCCCATTGTAGTCATCCCATTCAAACATGTTGTGCTGCGTCTGTAGCCTAACTGGTTTAGAGTGGTTTTCTTCAGTTTATACTGCAAAAGTCCCTTCACTTATTGTATTGTAGTTTCCATGTTTTGTACTATATTTACCCAAAGTTGCTTGACCAGTCACTGGCCTCATTGTCTAAGTTCATTGTGTGTCATGGACATGGGTGGGTTATGGTACTGTTCCGAGTTAGCAGATATGGCTGACTCCTTCATGGGTTTGTGCAGTTCTCTGCAAACCATGTCTCTTGTTGTTGCTCTGTATCCTTTGCTTTGGCCCTCAGTTGATAGAAATTGTACTGGAACCAGACTGAAATGAAACAAATCATTTCTGACACTAAACAATGGTATGTGCAAGTAGGGACTGGTTCTGAAGGGGATGTGGAATTATTTGAATTATTTCAGCTAATATCAGACCCTAATGGGATTTGTACAGCTTAATGTGGAACACTGTTAGACCTATTTTCAACCAAGGATACAATGTCAAGGAGAATTATTGACCGCATCTCATTAAGGTGCTAATGAATCTAGCCCACGCTATTAAAGCTGTGCACATCAGCTCCAATGCCCAAGAATAAAATGTGACTACTATTATATTCAGATGTATGCAATAGGTCAAAGGGTTCTGCTCACGTCTCTCTCTGTTAATGAAAATGGAAAGTACAAAGACTGCCTTTATTAATTACATGACCCAGCTAAGCTAGATCCTTTTATTAATGAAGTCCCCAGGAAAATAATGTCCCACAACAATCTAACATACAGTCTGGTATTTATATGATGCACAGATTGTAATACCAATAACTAAGCACTAAACTCATTGTATGTATAATAGTAGAGTTAAGCATGGAGTGTCAGAGTTAATGGTGGCCTGCTACATAGTGCTCTTAGAAGGACAAGCTATACAATAGTAATTAACAATGGTTCAGACATCACTCAGCAGTAACAATTTATTATTATTATTGTTACTATTAATATAATCACCTTAATAATCATAATGGCATATATATATATATATATATATGTGTGTGTGTGTGTGTGTGTGTGTGTGTGTGTGTGTGTGTGTGTGTGTGTATATATATATATATATATATATATATATCTATATATATCTATCTATATATATATATATATATATATATATATATATATATATATATATATATTTATATTGATACATAAGTATGCAGATATATATCTACATATTGAGAAATATAGATATAAATATATATACTTGTCTCCAAATCCAAATCTTCTTTATACCACACCTCTTAACAACAATATTAACATTTTCTGCCCTACCTAGTTCATTTCCTCACCTGCATTTCTTTGAATTTCTAAGCACTGATCACATGATCTATTATCTATCTGACAAATCCACTAATCCACCTCTTCAAATGCTCAATGCTCAACATCTACTAATTTCTGAGTATCTTTTATGCTGTAATAATTGCCACTATTTTCATATGAATGCAACCTGATGAACAAATGCACATGTACTTGTTACTGTATGTTATTTGATGCCTGTTCATCTGTATTACTGAATGTCTGTTTAAAAATTTATGTAATATAGTGGAGCTTTTCTTTCCAAGCCTCTTGTGAAGAGGATTTTTTTGATGAAACCTAGTTGGACAAACTAGTAAATAAAAGTTAAATAAGAAAAATAAAATTAATAAAATGAAAAGACTGGCACACATTCCTCTCAACTGTCCAGATTTTCACAAAATGTTCAGATTTTAGCCTCATATTTTTGGTCTACTCATAAAATTTGTGATTTTCTGGATTTTTGTGGCAAATCAGTGTGGACTGAATTCACTAAATAACAACAGGCATTCAGTTTCAGACTTCATATCCTTCAGAAAATGAATGGCAACACAATACCTTTTATTCTAACAACTTCCTAAGTTTATTAGAGCAATGTTGAAAATTTGTCTCTATTTTTGGGACTTTGTCCCCCCATTATTTTTGGCTTTGTCCAGATTTTTTGTGCTAGGAGGTTGAGAGCTATGTTGGCACAGCCTGTCTGCAGTTAAGTCATACAAACTGTGATCCCAAAGTACATGGGCTATTTGATATTTAGATAGTCTCACCTTGTGCAGTAAGCCTACTTGTGATACAGTCCTGCTATTGCTACATGAACACAGTTAATGCCTATATAATAACTCTGGACAGGCTTCTGTAATAGTGTGCACAGAAAACCTAAGCAGTAATTATTAAGCTTAGCCTGACTAACATGGCTCAGGGAAAAGGTGACAACTACCAAAAGAGAACATAGAAAAATCATATGATAAACGAGTGAAGACGTGCTTAGGATCAACACCAGAAAGAAGTGCAGTGATGTGGGTAGAGACATCTTTACCTTGTCAATGTACCTGCGTATTGTTCTACCCCATCTAAGGTAATGGGAAACAATACAATTAGAAACTGCTTAGTTTTTTTTATATATAATACAAGATATCTCCTACATATTTCATTCTTTTTATTAATTTGGTTGTGCAACATGTCTGATAGAATAGCACACAGGTTTAAGGCTCGCATTTGCTACTGAATTTGTACCCTGTATTTATAAGTCTGATTTCCTCTCATTCCCCATCTACATGCTGTGTAACTGTAGACAATATCAGTTTTGCTAATGGCAGGTACTCTTTCAATAGGCTGGTAGGAGAGAAGGAATATCTGCAAACAACTGATAAAACATGCAGGTACTGGAAGGGGTGTGAACTTCAGGGGGTCATGCTGTGTTGCAAATTAGCATAACCCACAAACAGAGGCAGGGTACTTAATGGGACAATACTTACAGGTTTGTCTATAAACAGGGGCATGTATCTAGTTTGCTTACCCATTTAACAAAATGAAAAATATTTTAATTTTATTTATCATTTCGGTTCACTCTGCCCCTTAAAAACATGACAGAACATAGACCTACATGTCTGCACAACTGAAACTTTTTTCTGAAATGAGCACTTGTTGGTTTTTAGGTGCTATTACATGCTATTTTTGTTGCCTGCAGAACACTATACATATTCTAATAATCTCACCCTAACTAATATGAAGTCCTAGCATCTGGTAAGGTAGGATACATTATAAAACAGCAGTATAGAAAAAGTTAACACCAGTGCACACAGATGCTTCTCCTTAAAACACTTCCTCAGTGTGTTAACGTTTTATTTTACTGTATACCCCGTGTGCTATTACCATGGGAGCAGCCTTTGTTTCAGAATTTGTGCAATATGTTTCACTTCGCACTCATTTGGTTAAGAAATGTAGTTTATAAATCCATGCATTCATCATTCACCTCAATCGTGCATTAACTAGCCGTAACAGCTGCTTTGTGACAATGACTCCAGCTTGTCAAGAGTATAATATACACGTGAGAAAAATGGTAAGGCTTATATTAATGAACCTCTGTGCTCATTTTCTGATGTACTCATTTTGTGACTCTATAAAACACGTATGAGATGTGATACTGCATTCCTGTCACTTCAAAATATATTCTGCAATAAAAATATATTCCAAACTCACTGTTACACATTTCAACGATGTGTTGCAGGGAGGTGATTGATATATAAAAACACATAAACCTATGAAAAATTTGGAGGATTACCAGTTAAGTCTAATACAGTGTCTTTATAATGTGCAGTAAAAGCACAGTTCTTGGCAGAAACCCAGGTGATCACAGCCTAGACATACTTACTCCAAACACAAAGAACCCAAGTCATGAAAAACTAGAGAGCCAGCTGGGGTGAGGCATCCATGCTAACTAGTGTGTGTGTGTGTGTGTGTGTGTGTGTGTGTGTGTGTGTGCGTGTGTGTGTGCGCGCGTGTGTGCGTGTATGCATGTGTGTGTGTTTGGGTGTGTGAGACGCACACACTTTTCCATATACATGTTTTCTAAACCACCTGCTTTCACACATAGTAAACATAGCAAAATCCGGCTATGAATGCAGAAGATCCTTTCTCTCACACACTGACAACGCACTTCAAAGTAGGTTAAGCTCAACATATCATGCTACGCCAGCAGTTATGGAAATTATTACATTAGAGTGTTAACATGATAATGTAGGGCACACTATGCACACAAATACAGTACTATTAAGATGTTAATCCAGTTTTCTATTGTATCCAGCACAGCATACATTCCACTTTTAAAAGCAGATTATAGTCCTTCATCTCTCTATATCCATTTGAAAGCCTTTCTCTCAGCTAATGTTATACAAACAAAACATTTTGCATTTTCTACTTAAATAGAAACTAGCTTGTCATGATTCAGGAATCTATACTACCAACAAAATAATGACTGCATTATAGGCAAAATAATTTTCTACCAGTTATCCTCAACTTTAAAACCAGTATCTCAACTGGAAAATGTTTATATTTAAATAAGGAAATAAAAGGTCATTATGCAATTATTTGAGTCTTTAAATCAATATAACCTGAACAGCTATACTGCTCTTAACAGAAGAGCGCATGTTCCATAATAATTTGCACAGACTACAAGCTACTAGATTTTCTCTAAGAATTATGAAATATTTAAATGGTGCCTCTCAACATAAAAATGTATACCAATTGCTGGGCTGTGTTTTTAGTAACACAATAATAGTGACACCATATGTCTACATCTACAATATTATACTAGTGGGTTCATTTTAGCAGACTATCATAAAAGATACAAGTTTTTAATAAACTTGTATTTCCTTTCGCAAATTATATATATTTTTATTAAAATTAGCAGTAAACCTATATGAGACAGTGTAAGTACAGTACAAGCCTTACATGCAAATAAATTGTCTTAAGGTTTTTTTTTTCAAAAGCAGCTGAAAGTTTGTTATCATTTCAAGACTGCTACATCATGGGCCAAACATCCTTGTTTTACCAGAAAGACCATGCCACATAATGCAATAAATTGGTAACTTGTGCTGAATGTCTACTCATCAGGCACCAATTACCAGCATCTAGTCTTTCCCCCCATCTGTACTGTTTGTATAAATGTAGATGATATCTTCTTCAGAAGTTGGGTGAGTTTAATTAGTTCTCTTCTAAGAAACTATTTCTAAGGGACTTTAGCATCCTCTTGCTTTATTTCTGAGGTTAACTTGGTCTTGCTTTCCACAGAGGTAAACAATCTGACATAGTAATACTTCTGCCGACTGTTCCCTTTTAGCATGAAATCTTCCTATATAGTCTTTGCACATTGTAATGCCCATTGATTTCAGCACTGATATCATTGGCAGTCACTGATTTACGAAGACAGTAAGGATGTTGCGTATTCTTAAATTCTGTCCAATATGCACCACCTACCACTTTTCACAAAGTGAAAACTCTTCCTCATTTGTGATCTCCTCTCATCTTATCCACTGGATCTTTGCTTTTCTGTATTCCCAGCTGAAGATATCAGTAATTCTCTCAACTAATTACCTTACAGATGAGCGTATGGAATTTCCAGGTTACTATCAGCACCTTCAAGGGTAAATGTCATCTTTTTATTGTAAAACAAAACTGCTTTTGGGTGCACAATCCTCCTGGTCCTTCAGCATTTTATCTTTAAAAGGCATAATAATAACACTTGGAATAATTATGTTAAACATTTCACTTAAGGAACCTGTTGAATATTTAGCATCCTAGTAGATAAAATTTGTGTATTCAAACCCTGTGTTTAAATTAAAAAAATGCTTCTTATTTTATATAAACAAATATATCCTAATTCACAATATAGTCTCATTTGACTGAAGTGCTTCAAACTGTTCAATCCTAAGGTACTCTTTTAAAATATGTATTTTCTTACATTTTCAGTAAACATTTCAAATCTCCTTTTCATTGCAAATATTTTTTTCTAACACCATACAGCAACATATTAGGATCTGAACCAAATTCCTTCTGAAAGTATTCAGTACATACCTACAGAATTAAGCATATTCGATTTTTTTAATATCACAAATAAAGTCTTGATGATGAAATTGCTCCTGCCTTTTAGGGTCCAAGATATAACATTTAAAGAGTCACATCATAGGCCATAACTAACATGTTATGATACACATGAAATTTTTATCAGTTGTAATTTTCATCCCTTTAATGAAAGCTTGATACCATTCACAGCATAACAAACAAATAGATGAGTGTGTTGCTTTTACCACCTAACTGCAGTGGTTCAGGCATAAGTATAATTAGTAAATGAATGGTAGTGGGGGGGGGGGGGCAAAGCCTCCATCCCCACAGAAAATGACAATCATTTCTTTTCATTGCCACTAGCATTAGCTCTCTAGAAATTCCATGATCCAAAGTTTCCAGGTTCAAATATGCATAATATCAGAGGCTCACCATGTTTTGTTATCATTATATTTAGATACAAATATGCTGCTTTTGGTACCTACAAAGAAACTATTTCCACGTGAGTCAGACGGCTAAGTCAGACTGTGCAAAGCCCATGGGCACAAATGCTAAAACAACCATTAGCACAGAATCTGCCTGCACAATCTCCCACTTTCTCTGTATTCCACTTCTGGATATTATGAAGCCTACCTTATCTACCAGTACTTGATATATAATTACATACTGAACCTTGTAATTTTCATTGTCTGTTTTTCTTCACAGCCATTTGCTTGAAAATCTCTTAAACATACAGACAACTATTTCCTTGTTCTGCATTCATAGATTCTAGAGTGCTTTATTAAAGACACAGTATGCCCTCATTTTACTGGCCTATATACTATTTTGTGTTGATCGAAGTAATAACTGAGGTATTAAATGCTTTTACCAGTTTCTAGTATAATCTTATCCACAGAGGCAAATTACAAGGTGCTGGGGAACTTTTTCACCCAAATGCACCTTACTTATGATAAAAACTGAAAGTATTTTTGTTTCATATTATAATTACTGAGACCTTTGTTGTAATAAACACCCGCACCTTTCCTAAATCTGCTTTCTTTATTCTTCCTCTGCAAAACTTAGATTAAAGGTGAAATCTTCCTTATCATACATCACACTGTTGTAATTTGAATTGCATCAGATTTTTTATCCATAGACATGAGAGCTGTACTGTTTGCAACCGTTCTGATACGGAGGAAGTGGTCATTTCCTGTTATGTAATGACAGCATCACCTGGCTCAGCCATTGATTATGAAACTGTCACGAGTTAAATTTTCTTCCACAGCAGTGAGTTTGATAAACTCTTATATATATAGTGTCATTAAATTTATTATTATTTGTTGCATTTCAAGGTACAGAAAATACATAACTGCACTGTTAAAAGAGAAAAGAGCTTCAAAAGGCATTGAAAGAAACTATTGACATGGAACGAAGTATGGAGGAGGGTGAAGGAGTGAGCTGAGCAATGTGTAGCTGTAGCTGTATAGAGAAGAAACAACTACCAGGTGAAAGAAGACTATGTAAAGTAAGCAGGAAGTAGGCAGTTAAATTCATCACTCACGCCAATGTAGTGCTAGAGAAAAACCTCCTTAGGGGAATAAAAGCATAGCCACAGGAGCCTGTGGACAAATATTGGGTAATGATGAGGGATCTGCTTGAATTTCTGCTTACTGGATGTAGGTAGGGATGACTGCAGACATGCTGTAGATTTGTAATGAATGGTTTATCTTGGTATTTAAAAAAATAAATGGGCAGTAGGGCACTGGGTGAAACATTACAGGTAGACAAAAATAAAACAGATGAAGATGTGACTGAAGAGGAATTACAGAAATTTTTATTGGGAGTCGGGGTACAACAGCCAAATAGGTTATCTCTCAACCTCTGGTACTCGGAGAAAGGGCAAGTATTCTAGGTGAACCAGTGGCACAATTTATTTATTTATTTGTTGTATTAGTTCACTTTGTTGATTCGGTTGGCATCATGGTTAAGATCTTTACCCCCCCAATGCACAAGGTACAAGGTTCGATCCTGATCTGTGGTGAATGTCTGTATGGAGTTTGCATGGTCTCTCTGGGGTTCCTCCTATCTCCAATAAACATGCTGAGTGTTTCCATCTCAGACTTACCCAAGAATGGAGTTGTTGGCAGCAGCACAAACTGTAGATGGTGCCCTATAGAGGGAAGAGTTGTACAGACCAACAGCTTTGGACATCTACTGTGGTGTGCAGTTTCCTCAAGATAGGAAAACGCAGACCACAGACTGTGCACCATGGCACGTCTAGCAACCAGATGGCTCTAGGTGATTCAGTCATTTTGGCTAATGTTGCCAAAAGCACATGGATATTTGCTGGTGATAAGTGGGTAGAGGATCCAGCCTATTCCAACCTATGCCAGGGATACATGCTAATAGTGGTGAGGAATGTATGTGACACTAGTGTGTGTCCAGCATAAAGCTCAGCAGCCCTCTGTCAATAAGTTACTGACTGACAGTGTCTAATTATCCAGCTAAGGTTACTTGGGATTGCTCTTTTGAGTGAAAGCTGTACGTAAAACCAATCAACCTGCCAAACATGAACTAAGGATAACTGACATGATGTAGTCACAGCTAAGGGTCGAGAACTTAGAATCTCGAACTGGCAGGTAAGCAAATTCTTTCAACAGGAAAGAATTTGCTTGGCCATGCCACAGAAACATAAACATTCAAGCTGTAAAAATGTGGGGGGCTGTGGCCCCCACACCCCCCTAACTAAATATACCAACTCCGAGATTGGTCTACATTGGGGAAAGGGCAAATTCCCAATAATGGCTAAGCAAATTCTTTCCCGGTGAAAGAATTTTCTTACCTGGCCGTCCGAGATTCTAAGTTTTCGACCCTTAACTGTCAACATTTAGGCATTCGACAAGTTAAGTGGTCAGTTACATAATATAGATCTTGTGTCCCATGGAGGTATAAGACTAGCACTGAGTAGTATTCAATCTTCTCCAAAGATGATGCCAAAATATGAGCAAAAAATAATTGACTTCAATAATTGGATACATTTTTAGTGTCATTCAAAGGGGGTCCAATATTTGTCACCCTGTGAAGATATGATTGACAGACCATGCTGATTTGCCAGGGATGACCTGCATTTGTGGCCTCTATGGTTTTGAGTATTGGCAAAGACATTTTCTATGCCTATAATGTCATTTTTAGGCAAAGCTAACCTGATAAACCTACTGACATAATGAAGCAAACAAAGACAAATATTAAAGTGTTACTGATCAATGCTAGGAGCCTAAACAAGAAACACCACTCCCTACAAGCTCTCTTCACCCTGGAGGACAAAGACATATGTTTAGTGACTGAGACATGCTTTAAAATGGCAGACAGTACTTCAGCTGTGCTGGGCTATAATGTCTTCCACATATTTAGATCAGCTACTATCCAGAAGAGAAAAAAAAGTTGAAGTGTTTCAAACATCATCCAGAAGAGACTCACATCAAAGCTGGTAAAGCAGCATGGTGCACTAGAGCTTCTTCATGTACAAATAACCATTAGAAAGGTCTTGTAATGTATATTAGCTAACTATAAAATTCCTTCCATGACCAAAGTAAGCCACAATGACAATCTACTGGAACTGGAATCGCTCAGTTATGAAACTCTATACCATTTTCCTAGGAGACTAAACTATCCAAATTTAGACTGGGAAACCTGCATCACCACTAATCCTGGACTTTGTCAGTACAAATGCCCTTGGAGAAACGAGAACTTGGATCCTGTCCTTACTATTTTGGAGTTATCTTGCATCATCCCTTGCTTTCCTTTATCCCTTGTTAGGTCTGACCGTAAAGCTGTCACCTTCAAATTAAAATTGAAATCAGAGATCACTTGAAGAGCTAGATCATGGTTAAAAGCGGCCCTAGGTGGGGTAACAGATCAACCACCCCCTCAGCCATTCCAGTGTCCCATTACTTGGCTATTTCTTCCCGGTTACTACAAACACTGATTAAACCTTTCAGCGTACCTGCTGTTTTCTTCTTTACCTCAACAATGATTACAGATATTTGGATTTAATTTAAGCCTTTTATTTCAAATTTTATAGCACAAACACTGACAACCATTGGCTAAACAAAACAATACCATCTCATAATAAAAATGGACTTGGCATGGACAACTGTAAACTTCTCTGCCCTTGAAACACATGTTCATTGTAACTGCATTGAAAATCACATTCACAGAAAATGCATTGGGCCAATGGCGGATTAAGTTTACCGTTGGGCTCCTTTGAACCCGTGGTTCCTTTCCGCACTTTTTTAGGATCGTGCATATAGCATGTGTTCTTTTATTTACCTTCCTGATTGTATTAAATTATATTCCTTGTATAATACAGCACCTCTTGTATGTTTTAAATTTGTAGTTTGAACATTTTCCCAGGTGCAATGAAACAAAACATATGAAACAATAATGACAAAACTACCCATTTCAGAACACTTCAACCATAAAAGCCTACTCAAACTTCTGTCATTACAATCCACCAATATCAGTCAATATGCATAATATCTGTATAAATAAAAGTCATCTGAATAATTCCACATTTAAGAGATCTGTAACTAATGAAGAGGTTGTTGCTAGCAAATAACTTCTGTTTCAGTGCTTCATCTGCAAATTCAGTGCCTGCTGCCCTTGAAGAATAAATTGCCTTGGTCACACTAAAAAGGGTAAGCTGGTAATATTGTAATAGGGAATGGCTGGTAAACTAATGACAGGTTTATAGTTAGAAGGCATCTCATCCAAAGGAATACACACTCAGGAGTAAAACACTCCCACCCTACCTTATGCTACACAGAAGTATCAAAAATCAATCTACCTGTTGTGGGAAGAGAACCCACAACTCTCTATATGAGAAGCAAATGTGATACTTGTTGTACCACAGACACTGAAAGAACACAGCTTTGAAACTCTGTATATGTCACCTTTCATGTTTTATTTATTTGTGCTAATGTTTTATTATTTTTTTTTATTTTTTTATCAGATTTTTATGCTAGTTAATATTATCTACTTTATATGCCTTTAAGCTGAGAATGTGGCTGCATGAATGTTTGTTCTATTGGCTGTTAAGCTGTTTGAGATGATGTTTTTTGCATATAAGTTATTCTGTCCCCATTTATGTTTGTTTGAAGAAGCGGTATGGTATTACCGTGAAAGCGCTAACTTTCTTTCTCTGCAATAAAGTTTTTTGGTACGATTACTTGCTGGTTCATCAAGTTTTTGGATTTAGCTGCATATTGAGCTGTCTTCTGCCTGCTTTGGGGAATTTTACATATTTTATTTTATAGTGGGCCCTCCCCAGCCAATAGAGGCCCTAGGCAGCTGCCTAGGTCACTTAATTTTGAATCAGGCTGTGATCCCTTCCACCCAAGTCACTGTAGAAATTTCTCTAAGACAAACTGCCTGCTACTAAGTGATACACTGGCAGGTATCAAATCCCCATCAAATTTACTTAACTTTGCTGAATACACAAAAACATACACCACCATTATACCAGCATTTAAACAGCTCCATATACCAGGGTAATGGACTAAAATGGACTAACAGTAGTGGACAGAATAAATGCATTTAGCTACCTCCTAACAACACTGTTCAACCTCAGCCTTCATTCAGATTTTGTACCTAATTAAATGGAAAACAGCTACAGTAATTTCCCTGTTTAAGGGAGGACCTTTCACAGACTCAGGCAATTACAGATCCATAATTCTGACCAGCATCATATGCAAAGCCCTGGACAGACTTATCATAGAACTAATCAATGAGGATATATAAAAACTCCAAACACTGGACCCATCTCAGTTTGGATTTATCAAGGGCAAATCATGCTTACTCAGTATGGTAGACTGCCTTGAAAAGGTCTCCAAAGCAATTTATGAGGGTAAACACTATTTACCTTAACCTGACCTATGCTTTTTGACACAATCTCAGGTTCAGCCATAGTAAAAAAGCCAGATAAACTGAATAAACTCCTGTGTCTCCCACTTGACTGCTAACTGGCTCACAACTAGGACCTAGGAGATTAAAACAGGGGAAATTATCTCCACACAGAGACCAGTCACCAGTGGAGTGACCAAGGGATCAGTACTAGAACCTCTACTGTTTGGCATCTACTTCTCTGCCATAACCCAGTAGCAAAGGGCTTTGACTGACTAAGTTTGTAGATCACTGAAAACTAGGAGCAGTCACTGAAACTCCAAATGACTTAGCCATTCTGCAGACTGGTTTGTCCCAAACAAATAATTGGTGCCAGAATCACAGACTTGTAACAAAACACCAGTAATGCAGTATTGTATCCTTAGGGGAAGTCATCTACCCTATGGAACTACCACATTGACAGTATGCCTCTGATTGTTGACACAGATGTTCAGAATTTGGGAAATTACATGGACAGTGGCATAACGTTCGACCAACATGCGTTCACGATTGTAAGAAAGTCCTTCTATATTGCATAGTTTACAAACAAAGGGATTGCAACTAAATATAGAGATGTCATTGTCCTTCTTTACTCTGTTCTGATAAGGCCAATCATCGAGCATAATGCCCCCTTTGGCATATATTTGTCCAGACACATACAACAACAACTGGAATTTCCAAAGTGGTACCTTATATTGCTCATCCCTCTCTAACATAGAAGACAAGCAGGTGGGGTATTTCATTTAGATGCTTTAATACATAGAAACACATCAGGATGGACAGCAGCATCATAAAATATAAACAATGCATTGTTATAGACATTAGAAACAAATGCAATGTTCATGTCCAAGTTGCCGTGTATCTGTTACATGCTCTGGAGATACAACTAAATCTCATAACATAACAATCTGGACTGAATTTAGCAACAGGGACAGTCTTCAGTGAACAACCCATATCAGAAACCTCTGGATTCATTACAGGAATGGGAATATTCTCTGGAACTCCCTCTCGAATTGGAACACCGGAGAACTCACTCTGAGATAAAGAGTCTTTCTCACAGGCTATGTGCTATGGTGTAGGCTTGGACACCGATCTTAAATATTTCTGAAGGTCAAAATACTAGACCTCTTACCCTTCTTTTGGTGGAGTCGGTTCCTGGATGATCACGATGCAAGATAGTAATGTACTCTTGTTGCAAGGACTTTGGAACAATTACTTTCAGACCTTTCATAATGATACCTTTGTCAACGCATAGGCAAAAGGTTGACCCTCTTGTAGAATGACTGCACCAAGATGAAATTTTGAAGCATCACATGAAATAGTGACTGGCTTGTGAGCACCATAGTATTTAAGAGTTGGTGGACTAGCAATTCTCTTTTTCAGGACATCAAATGCTCTTTGGTGTTGCTCTAACCAAGACCAGGGTACATCTTTATGTGTCAGCTCTCTAAGGGTGCTGATATTTGACTGAAGTCAGGAATGAGCATGCCTAGGTAGTTAGCCATGCCAAGAAAGTGTCGCAAGGCTTGAACATTGTCTGGAGCTGGCATCTCAAGAATGTCTGTTTGTTTTGAAAGGTCTGGTCATAGGCCTGAACTAATAAATGAATGACCAACGTAAGTAACCTCTTAAAGCCTGAATTTGCATTTCTGTGGATTGAGGTTGAGATTCACTTGACATGATCTTTCCAGAACTTTTCTGAGATTTCTGCCATGCTCAGCTTCACCATGGCCTCCTACTAGTATGTTGTCTACTATAACAGCACAAGGATTCCCAGAAAAAAGTTGCTCTATTGCACGTTGAAATACTTCACTTTATCCCAAATGGCATTATCAAAAATCTGTACCTTCCAAATGGAGTACTGAAAGTAGTGAGCAGTGAGGATTTCTTGTCAAGCTGAATTTGCCAAAATAAATTATTTGCATCTAAGAGAAAACAGTGGCATTTGGCATTAGAGCTGCGACTTCTTCGACTGTGCCCATTGGATGATGAGGTCTTTTTAGTGCTTTGTTCAAATCTCATGGATCAATACATATTCTGATATCATCTGAGTTTTTCTTATGAGTTACCACAATGGAAGATACAAACTCAGTTGGTTCTGCAACTGGACAAATCACACTTTGTCACACCATTTTATCTAGCTCAGCTTTGACTCTGTCCTGCATCTCTACTGGAACTTTTCAAGCTGGCCTGATAACTGGATTGACATCTGGATCTAACTTCATGGAGTACACAACTGGAAGCTTCCCTATATTGTCTTTGAAAAGATCAACATAGGCAGAAAAAATATACTGGGCGAAATTAGAGTAGGGGTCTTTCAAGCTAACATGATGGACTTCCTTATTAAATGAAAGCAGTCCCATTTTCAAACTGTCTTTGAGCCTTAATAATGACTGGATGTGCCTCTTGACCAGATAGAATAACAAGTCGTAACATCTTCCAGCAGAATAATATGAAAGCACTACTGAGCCTTCAGTCTGAATTTCTTCACCTTCATAAGCAGCAAACTTTGCATACTTTGCCAAATCAAGCCTTTCACCATGACACACTTGCAAATGTTGCTGCTGACATAATATTGCACTTGGAACCTGTGTCAACTTTGAGCACTATGGGTTTTCCATTTATGCGAACAGTACAAAATACTTTATTCTTTATAGGTTCATAGGTTCATAGGTACATACTAGGCTATCTGCCCT
This sequence comes from Protopterus annectens, assembly GCF_019279795.1. Lineage (NCBI taxonomy): Eukaryota > Metazoa > Chordata > Ceratodontiformes > Protopteridae > Protopterus > Protopterus annectens. The sequence continues at coordinate 339,764,012 of NC_056738.1, read as the reverse complement.
AGGGCATTTATAAGCCTAGCCAGAGTGTGTGTGGCTTTTGCCACCCCTTGGAATGAGAATACTATGCCCATTTAGGGTTTAGTTTACTGTGCGTCTGACTAGTAGTGACACAGAGATGACCCCCGGGGTAAACCTACGATCTCCCATCCACTCGTCAAGGTTTCTCTTGAAGAGAGTCAGTGAGGGGCTCTGCCTAACATGGACTGGGATTCTGTTCCAGAGTGTAGGCAGCCTCTGGGTTATGAATCTGTCCCTCCAGCACGTCCTATTTATTTCTGTGTTGAGGTTCAAATCTCTCGCTCTCGTGGCTGTGGTGGATTTGGATTTTCTGAGGTGGAGCATGTCCATTAATTCCAGATTGGACATGGCCTTGTACGTCAGGCATAGATCGCCTCTGAGTAGGCGGTATATGACTGAACAGAGCTGAAGTTTCTTCAGCTGGGCAGCATATGACATATGTTTCAGACCCTTGATCCTCTTGGTGAGATACTTTTGGGGTCTTTCTAACTGCTGCAGGTGTCGGGTAAGGTACATCCCAAATGGGGCATTGTACTCAATTATGGGCCTGATAAGGGAAGAGTATAGGGGCACAATGACCTCTTTTGATCTCGATGTGAATCCTTTCATGATAAGGTGGGTAATATAGAAGGTCTTCCTAACCACCTTGGCAATGTGAGTGTCAAATGAGAGGTTACTGTCAACTTGGGTCCCTAGGTCCCTGATTACTTCTTCCGTACTTAATGGATTACCACCTATGTGGTAATTTGTGGGTACTTTGTTTTTCCCAAAGGGTATGACTATACATTTTTTGGCATTGAGTTTAAGGCCATGGCTCTGGCACCAGTTATCTGTTTCTATGAGGCCTTTCTGAAGGATGCTTGTGTCCGCTGGAGTATCAATTATGGCGCCCAGTTTTCAGTCATCTGTGAACTTTGTCAGCCACAATCCTCCTATGTTTGCTTGCACCTCAGAAAAATAAATACCGAACAAGAGGGGTCCCAGGACCGAGCCCTGTAGGACACCGCTTGTGACTGGCTTAGAGTCTGACATGGCTCCAGCAATTCTGACCTTGTGGGTTCTGTCCTTGAGCCAGTTTGCAACCCATCTTATAACATATGGGTTTACATTTAAGCTGGTGAGCTTGTGTATGATGCCCGAGTGGGGTATTGTGTCGAAGGCTTTTGCAAGATCAAGGTAGGCTGTGTGACCTGCCTTACCCTCATCAATGGCCTTAGTGACTATTTCAAAAAAGTCAACCAGGTTCAAAAGGCAGGATCTGCCCTTGACAAGATGAATTGGGTAGGATCCAGTGTCTGTAGGTCCCCATTGTCTTTGGTTATGAGTTCCATAATGATCCTCTCCATAGCTGTGCAGACCAGGCTCGTCAAGCTTATGGGGTAGTAATTTCCAGGGTCCGTAGAAGCACCTCCTTTGTGGAGTGGGACCACTGTTGCTGTACGCCATTCTTTGGGTACGTATCCTGTAGTAAGGCTAAGATTAAACAGCAGCCTTATGTGCGGGTTTAGCTCCTCTTGGAGTTCATGTAGCACGCAACCCGGGACACCGTCTGGTCCCATTGATGCTGTGTTTTTAGCTTTGGAGAGGGCGGCTCTCACCTGGGCATCTGAGATGTCAGGGAGGCTACACTCTGCTGGGATAGATATTTCTCCTTTTGGGGGGGGAGAAATTTGCACTGAACCTGTCTGCCAGTATGTTGGCAATGTCTGTGGGTTCAGTGTATTTTTTGTCATTTTGGACTAATTCTGAGCATATCTGGGAGTTTCCACCCAGGTTTCTAACATAACTAAAGAAGGCCTTGTGATTGTCTTTAATGTCTTTTGAATTTTTTTCTCTCAAAGTTGGCCTTGGATGATTTTATGAGTGATCGTAGTTTTTTGCTAGTACTGATCAGAGATGCCTTCCCTTTTGGGGATTTTGCTCTGTCATGTAGTAGCTTCCTCCTCCTGTTGTAAAGCTTGTTAATGGCTTGGGTCCACCAGACAGGACGCCTGCCTTTAGGGGAATGGGTCTTGGTTTTATTTGGGATTGCATGATCCATGCATTCTTGAAGGTGTCCATAGAAAGCGTTTATAAAGGATTCAGCGGTGTGGGCTGTGGTTTCCACTGGCCCAGGGGCCTTGAAGGATACCACTTCAGTCTTAAGAAGTGTGAAGTCAGCTTTTGAGAAATTCTTCACTGTGATCTTTTGTGCTGGGGTGTGGGCGGATGTGGATTTCCAGTGAGATTAATTTATGGTCTGATCTCACCAATGAGGGTATACTTCCAGTGTGGAGCATTGTGTCCCCATGTTTGTGATGATCAGGTCTAGTATATTATCTCCTCCTGTGGGAGTGGTGACTAGTTGTTCCATCGCATTTGAGTTTATGAATTCTAGGAACCTTTGGTCTAGGGTGTTGGGGCTTGAGTAATGCTCCCAGTCTATGTTTGGGTAGTTGAAGTCTCCCAATATGATGGTATTTGGAGAGACATTCATACTCTCTAGTATCTTCAGGAAGGCTGAGTGGGGTTCCTGAGTTTGAGAGGGTGGTCTGTAGCATGCTACAAACTGTAGGGCAGTTTTGCCTATGGTTAGTTGCACATGGATGGTCTCCAATGCTTCGTGCATTGCCACTAACCTGGAGGTGTGGGTATCTTTGATGAATATGGATACTCCCCCTCCTTTTGTGGTTTGGTCCAAGTTTTGGGGCCGAAAAGCATGATATGAGGTATAACCTGGTAGTGCTGGGGTGCTCTCAGGAGCCTTGAACCAGGTTTCAGTCACTGCACAGACATTGATGTTCTCCATACTGAGGAGGGCTTCGAGAGCATGCATCTTGAGGTTTAGACTTCTGGCATTGAGCAGCATTACCCTTAGCTTTTTTCCACTTGTGTTTTCTAGGAGGTGGGTTTGTCTTTTGAGCCTTGCCTAAAAAAGGCACTATGGGGTAGCAAGAACCTTGGCCAATATTCGGAAGCCCAGGGGTGACAGGTGCAAGCCGCCCCTTGCGAAGCAGATTGGCTTGTCAAGCATGTCATCCCAAGCAGACAGACATTGGATCCCCTTAGAATGACACCAGTAATTGAGCCAATTGTTAAAGCTGATCATTTTGTCTTTGTACTGTGGCATCATTCTTGGTGAGGGTAAGATGCTGCTCAGGGTCAGGGTCATACCAGCCTGGGCTACGTAATCAGAGAGCTCCTCTATGTCTCTTTTCATGTAGTCCAGGGAGGTACGTCTCAGGTCATTCACACCGGCATGGACAATGACTGAGTCATATTTGTGCTTGCTTTGGAGTGACCTGAGTGCTTGTGTTATGTGGGGGATTCTAGCGCCCAACAGGCAGCTTACTGTAACCTTTTCCTTGTTCAGTCTGGTGAGCGGGACATCAGTGTGTCTGACTATGGAGTCACCTATTACAAGTGTATCAGGCATGTTATTTGGCATTAAGGGCTGTGACTGTTTGGCACACTGACTTTGTGAACTATGTGTTGCATGTGCTATGTTTTGAGGTAGTGGTTGCTTGGATGTCTGCTTTGGAGGCCTCTGTTGTTTTGGTAGATTTTTAATTAGAGCCTCCGAGTATGTTTTTGTGTGTTTATGTGTTTGGTTTGCAGTTGTGGTAGGTCTATGTGAGACTGGGTTTGCGGTGTGTGTGGTTACCTTCTCCTCCTGACTAGTTTTGCCAGTACTGAGTCGAGAGAGCTCAGCCTCCAGTTTGGCTATATAGTTGCATCTCTCACATATATTTGTATTTGTTGGGAGGAGGAGAAGGTTGTCTGTGTACGAGGCAGTTATAACATTGCCTCAAGATTCCCAGATTCACCAGCTGAACTGGAGAGGATGCCAGTAATTGACCTCTCGACATGCTAGAATAGTGAAAAGGATTGCTGAGTACTGAGTCAGAAAGGACCTAAAGGGAAATGGTACTCAAGGGGATTGTAGGTGGATGTAGTGCTTTCTTTTGTTCAAGAGTGCTTTACCTGTGTAAAAATGCTTTAGGATCAAGTGTTGGGCTTTTTAGATAGAGAATAGACTGATTTTATTGAAGGTAGAGCAGTTTTAAGGGAAAAACTGAAGAGCAGACTTTGCGGAGCCAGACATAGTGTAAACTTGTTTTACCGACGCTTCGCTAGGCGCACACTCGTGCAAAGCCATGCAAACGCAGATTTTTATACAGGGAACTTCAAAAGAGCTAGAAATGGTCCAAAATGAGCAATTACTAATAGATCTTGTGCTGAGGTCACTCCTTCAGGGACAGATAGGCTGCTCAAGGCTTCCCACTCCCACTGGTGAGCAAAGAAACTTCCTTCTATCCAAGTAAGGTAATGGGCAACACAGGAACTATCCCAAAGACCAGAATACAGCAAAGCCTGTATACTGGACTATTCTAGTCAAGGAAAGGCGGGAAAACAAGGATATTTTTTTTTTTTTTTTTTTTTTTTTTTGGGAAACAGTAGGGTTGTAGCTCTCTAATTGATCAACTCGTTTCTTGAAATGTTTCCTTTTTAATAAAAGAATGTGGGCCTTTTGATTTACAAAACCTTTTGAAATAAGTCCACTTATTGCATCTGTGGCATTTCTGACCAAAAGCTAAACATTTTACACTTTTAGAGTCATGATTTCCACCCCAATTACAAACAGTTGGCAATGAAACTGGGTAAGCACGCACCTTCACCCTTGTGCCTGTTTGCTGACTCATTCTTATGCTTCACTGAGACTGTGTGAACTCTGGAATTTGCTGGAAAGCTCTTGTGTTTACCAGTGAGTGTTGCATGGGCTACAGTTGCTGCCATGTGCTTGGGCCTGTTTCTTTTAACTACATGCTGCACATTATCAACATGAGCTTTGTCCCTGTACCTTCTAGAACTATTCTCTTTTGTAAGCAAATTTGTGTACTTTCCTGTGAGCTCATATATCTGACAAATCTCAGTGGCCTAATTCAAAGTAAAATCACTCTCACGAAGCAAAACGTTTCTCACAACATCATCTTTAATACCACAAACAAGTCTGTCCTTTATCAACTCATTCCTTAAATCACCAGATTTGCATGTTTTAGCTCTCTGTTTCTCAGGCCAGTTATATATGCTGAAAAAGTTTCACCAGGCCTTTGATCCCTTCTGTAAAATAAGTGCCTTTCCATTTGTTTGAGGGTTACACATTTCTCTAAATTTACATTTTTAAGCACTCAGGGTCCTCCCTTGACTCAGCCTGTACAACAATATGACGCTTTTCCCCCTCTCCTGTACAGATAGCAAATGCATACACAAATGAATGCTCCCTTTCGGTGGCTTCTGTCCCAGCTAAATTAAGTAGAATAAATGCCTTTGTATGGTCATCTTTATCAGAAAATGCAGCCTGTATGAAAATGTCGTACTCTTACTCAAACACTCTCCAGTTCTCTGCAATATTATTGTCAAACACAAGTGCACTAAGTTTTCAAAATCTGACTGCCATGCCCACAAAGTATGCATAAAGACCCTGAAAATGTAGTCCTTGTAATTATGTATGAACAAACTGTTCTGTGAGTTTGTAATAACATTCAAACGAACTATAAAGTCTTCAAAATACTGTACTTTGCAAAATATGCTCTGTAATGGCTGTATTTTGTGAAATAACTTTACTGTAATACTCCACAAACATGCAAACACTTTATACACTTCTGATACCTCAGATATCTTTGATTAATACAGAAAAATGCATGCTTAGCAAAAATACTGCCATTTCCTCTTATCTTATTCATTTTATGCAATTCAGTCTTTATTTCAAACATTTTCCATAGTAATTTGAATATTTTTATCAATATTGGACATATTAGCTTATTCAAATATCACTTAGAGCGTTCAGTACAAACCCTTGGGTAGCTTCTTAAAGATACATAGGTTCATAGGTAAGTACTAGGCTAATGGCCCTGGAGCCACTGCAAGCCTAGCCCAATAGTGTTTTCAGTCATCTGGCTTACCAGACGTTAGTTCCCTATGCCCCTATCTAGCAGTGCAATTGAAGTGACTCCTGGGGTGAATTTCCTCTTTCCCATCCACTCATCAAGATTTCTCTTGAAAAGTGGCAGTGAGGTGCTCTGCTTGATGTGAATGGGGAGTTTATTCCAGAGTATCGGTAGTCTCTGGGTTAGGAACCTGTCCCTCCAGCAGTTTCTGTTTAATGTGGTGATAAGGTTGAGGTCTTTGGAGGGAGTAGGACGAGAGGAATGGGATTTTTTCAGATGAAGCATGTCTAGCAAAACTGGGTCAGATATGGGTCTGTATGTCAAGCAGAGATTGCCTCTAAGTAGGCAATATGAAACAGAGTAAAGTTTAAGTTTTTTAAGTCTATCTGCATTAGGCATGTGTTTGAGTCCTAAGATCCTCTTAGTGAGGAATTTATGTGGCCTCTCTAGTTGTTGGAGGTGTCTAGTGAGGTACATGCCAAATGGGGCATTGTACTCTATAATGGGTCTGATGAGGGACGAGTAGAGAGACATAATAACTTCTTTTTAACTGGATGAGAAGCTGTTTGTGATGAGATGTGGTACGTAGAAGGACTTCCTCACTATAATGGCGATGTGGTTGTCGTAGGAGAGGTCGCTATCTACCTGTGTCCCTAGATCCCTTATAACTCCTTCAGATTTATGTGGGTTACCTTTGATATGGTAGTTTGTGGGCACCGTATTTTTCCCGAAAAGAATGACTATGCATTTTTTGGCATTTATCCTAAGGCCATGGTTTTGACACCAGTCATTGGTCTCTGTGAGGCCTTTTTGTAGGATGTCCATATCAGCTTGAGAATCAGTAATGGCTCCCAGTTTACAATCATCCGCAAATATGGTTAATCAGAGTCCCTTGGTTTTGGCTTGAACTTCAGAGAAGTAGATACCAAACAGGAGAGGACCCAGAAGTGATCCTTGTGTGACTCTACTTGTAACTGCTCAGTAGTTAGATTTGGAGTCAGCTACTTTCACTGTGTGGGTTCTGTCAGTGAGCCAGTTTGCAACCCATCTAGTGATGTAAGGGTTAATGCCCAGATTAGTGAGCCTATCAACGATTCCAGAGTGTGGGGTGGTGTCAAAGGCTTTCGCAAGATCGAGGTAGGTTGTGTGGACAGCCTTGCCTTCATCCACCGCTCTGGTGACAGCTTCGAAAAAGTCTATCAGATTGAGCAGACATGATCTGCCTTTCACAAACCCAAACTGTGTGGGGTCCAGGGTTTGAAGGTCCCCTATATCCTTATTTATAAGATCCGCAATAATACATTCCATAGCCATACAGATCAGGTTTGTCAAGCTGATGGGGCAGTAGTTTTCAGGGTCAGTAGTCGCACCCCATTTGTGAAGTGGGATGACTGTAGCAGTGCACCATTCAGTGGGAACAAAGACAGAACTTAGGCTGTAGTTGAACAGAGCACTCAGGTTTTGTGCCAGTTCTTTTTATAAATCATGTAGGACACAACCCAGCATATTATCTGGTCCCATGGAAGCTGTGTTCTCACCTTTGGTCAGTGCGGTTTTTACTTGTGCAGTCAAGATAATAGGGATTTAGTATTTCTCAGGTATGTGGATGGGCCCTTTAGGGGTGAGGGGGGGAGTAAAGTTTGCACTGAACCTGTCTGCCAAGATATTGGCAATGTCAGTTGGTTTAGTATAAGTAGTGCCGTTGTACTGTAGCTCCGAGCAAATCTGCATATTATTATGCAGATTCCTGACATAGCTAAAGAAAGCCTTATGGTTGTCCTTAGTATCTGTAGCAATTTTCTTTTCATAACTAGCTTTGGTGGATTTGATGAGGGATCTCAGTTTTTACTGAGATTTCCGAGGGAATTTTTCCAGTCATTGAACTTTATCCTTCTCTGCAACAGTTTTTTCCTTCTGTTGTAGAGTTTGTTAATGGCACGGGTCCACCAACTTGCCTTCCTTTTTTTAGAAGAGAGTGTATTGGTTCTGTTTGGTATGGCCCTATCTATGCAATTGTGTAGGTGCTCATACAGTGCCTTGGTGTATGATTCAGCAGCCATACTTCCATTTCCTATCTCTACGGATGAAAGGAAGCTTGCCACTTCTGTCCTTAGACAGCTAGCTAGCCTAGTACTTACCTATGAACCTGTACCTACCTACCTACCATACCTACCACCTTTCCTCTACCCTGTATCTCTAAAGAGCAGGTTGTGAATGCCTTCTCTAAAGTCAAAAACACAGCATCCAAAGGACCTGATAACATTCCAGGCTACACCCATGGGCTCAAACAAGAACTATCTATGTCACTGGGTACTCTTTTCAATCATAGTCTAAGCACTGGCTTCTCCCCAGCTGAATGGAAAAAGGTCATTGTTATCCCCTTGTACAAAGGTGGTACTTCCACTGACGCCAGGAACTATTGATGTATTAGCCTGATTAGCCTTATCTGCAAGGCCATGGAGAGAACCATCATGGACCTTATCAACAAAGACACTGGTAATCCCCAAACAGTTGACCTACTCAATTTGGATTTGTCAAAGGGAGATCATGCCTGTTAAACCTGGTGGACTTCAAGACAGTCATCGAGGCCCTTGATGAGGGGAATTATGTGCGTATGGCCTACCTACACTTAGCCAAGTCTTTTGATACTATCCCCCCTCAGGCATAATTGACAAACTCACCCAGCTAGGTATCAACCCATATATCATTAGATGGGTCACTAACTGGCTCACTGATAGAACTCATATAGTCAAAAATAGGGGAATCCACCTCCAACAGCAGACCTGTAACCAGTGGTGTTCCACAGGGATCAGTCCTGAGACCTCTACTGTTTTGAATTTATTTCTTTGAAGTGCAAGATAAAACTAAAGGTCTGTGGCTGACAAAATTTGCTGATGACTGCAAACTAGGAGCAGTCATAGAATCTTCAAACGATGTTGACATCCTACAAGAGGATCTTACACAAACAAATGAATGGTGCCAAAGTCATGGCCTTAAACTCAATGCAATAAAATGTATTATCATCCCTTTTGGTAAGAGTTATGTTCCTGCTAACTACCACATCAATAACAGCACCCAAAGTACCCACTCAGTGGTGAGAGACCTGGGCACATAGGTTGACAGCAACCTTACCTTTGATCACCATGTCTCCATAGTGATAAGAAGGGCATTCTATAGTGCTCATTTCATAAGTAAGGGCATTGCCCCCAGAAAAAACAAGTTATAACCTCTCTGTACTCTTCCCTCCTCAGGTCAATAATTAAGTACAATGCCCCTTTTGGTATGTACCTTTCCAAGCACCTGCAGCAATTGAAGGGACCACAAAGGTTCATTATAAGGAAAATTCAAGGTCTTTAGCATCTGTCCGATAAGAATCATCTGAAATTGCTGCCACTCTATTCTGCTTCCTACAGACTACTCAGAGGTGATTTCTGCCTTGCATATAAGGCAATCTTTGACCCTGCTTTACTGGAAATGATGCATATCCATAAGTCAAATGGTACACAGGTTACTCGCTCTAATGGCCTTAACCTGGTATATGACATTAATAGAACCTGCTGGAGGGGCAGATTTGTCTCCCAGCGGTTACACCTTTGGAACAGCCTTCTGCTTCATGTCAAGCAGTGCACCTCATTGGCTCTCTTCAAATGCAGTCTGAATGATAGGATGGGTAACCGTAAATTCACCCCAGGGGTTCCACCTATGTCCCTCTTGGACAGGGGCAATATGTGCTGATCGAGGAAATATGGGTAAAATTTGGTTAGGCTTGTAAGGGCCTTAGGTTCATTAGCCTAGTAACCTCCGATGATCCTATGATCCTATTCCACAGATGATAAAGTCCATCTTCCACAAGCATGGATGATGACCCTTATCTGCAATTTCCAGTAATATGCTGAGCAGAGATATCTTGGAGTCAACATTTAATAATGCAATAGAGTGGTAATTTTCTCTTAATGCGTGATCTTTATTAGGTTTCAGAATTATGATTAGCTTAGCAAGAGAAATCTGATTCCAGTCATCATCCCCATATTGCTAAACACTGAAAAGGTAGCAACAACAAAAGTGCAAATAAATGAGAAGAGTTCTTAAAAATCCACAAGTGAGGACATCCAGACCAGAGGCATTATTCATTAGAAATGAGCTAATATCTTGCACTATTTCTTGATCGTAGTGATGGGGGGGGGGGGGTTAATCTCATATTTTGCAGAATGGGTAATGAAATCTATTTATGTCCCCACAGAGGGAATGATTATAATGGAATAGATTTTCAATGCACGTTGCAAAGCTGTCTGACATTTTTGTGTATGCTATAATTTAATAAAACAAGTGAAGTTATATCTCTGCATAATTTTTCCAAAGATTTCTGCAAACAGTTTCCCAGTTTGTTCTGCAGTGAAATATGAGTTTTTCCTGAAAAATAAACTGAAGTTAAGTATTATTTATATATACTTATTTGCTTGTTTGTTTGCCTGTATGTTTTTTGTGAAATGTAGTAGTGGGCTGATTCACTGAGTATCCACTTCAGCCACAACCCAGAAATTACAAAAAAAAAAAAAAAAAAAACTAGGTTAATTTAATATAACAACAGTAAGACAGCATTGATGATACACACATTGAGAGGATTTATTATTTATTTGCATTTATTTATTTGACGTTTGTTAATTGGGTTGGTCCAACTGCGCCAGGGGCCTATGTTCGGTGGAGACCTGAGGAGAAAAGTTCCAACAATATACAGTCATGCAAAAAATATAGACAAGTACAAAGTGGTCAAAATATACAATTAACATAACATAGAGATATAAGAAACAGTTCACGGCACAATGATCAATAATTGAGTATAACATCCATTCAGAGGTATGCAATGCAAATAGGTAAAACAATGAAATTGCATTACAGTGAGAAAATTATAAAAAACGTGAAAAGTTGTAGTAAAGTATAAGGTAAGTGACATAGTTGTCATGTCAGGGCTTGGCATGGACAGGACCAGGTCTTTTGAAGATAGCATTTAACTCACTTTTGAACCGATGTTTATGGGAAATGTTCCTTATATTGATAGGGAATGTGTTCCAGATGTGAGCTACTGAGTACTTGTACAGGGACTTTCCAATGTTCTTTTTGGGTTTGTAAATATCAAGAAGGTGTTTGTCAGCTGTGTGAAGGTGTTGAGAGGGGTGTAGTAAGATACTAATTTTAAGCGGGGGGGGGGAGGAAGAGGCATTATAGAGAATGGAGTGTGTGATATGTAATTTAGGAAGCAGTAGCTGATGGGAGAATTCAGGCCATAGAAGTGGCTTAAGGGCAAGGCAGTGATGAGAACTGTGAGGAAGGTTAGTGGCAAATCTGGCTATTTTATTGTGTGCTCAAGTTTGGACAAAAGAGCAGATTGAATATTAGTAAGGATAGGGCAGCGTACAATAGACAAGGTAATAGAAGTGACTGAGCCAGAGAGAGTCTGGAGGAGGGTGTAAAAAATTTCAGTTTCTGCAAAGTAGTCCAAGTTTCTGGTGGTTTTTTTTATGCATTGCTGGATGTGTAAGTCAAATTCTAGTTCATAGTCTATAATGGTGCCAAGTAGTTTGGTATGAAATTCAGCTTTAATGATGGCATTATTGAGAGAGGTGATGGCAAAGGAGGATTTGTGCTGAGCTAGTGTTTTAGGAAAGAAGAGAAGGAGATTTTTTTTTTTTAGGATTTAGTACTAGTTGATTTTCTGAGAGCAATGTTTCAATAGATGAGAAGTTGTTTTGAGTGAGTGCTAACAGATTAGGAATACTATGGGTGGTGGTGATAAGTGTTGACTCATCGGCATATTGTAATAGTGTTGAGAGCTTACAGGCAAAATGTAGTTTGTTTGTGAAAATATTGAACAAGAGGGGGCCCAGGATTGATACTTGAAGAACCCCTGTGTGGACTGGAAGGAAGGGGGAGAAGACAGTTTGCCAGCGGACAGATTGTTGCCTACTGGAGAGGTAGTGGGAAAACCACTTTATGGACGAGCTACAAAGATTGAGGTCTGAGAGGTTAGTTAAAAGTTTAGAGTGAGACACAGTATCAAAAGCCTTAGAGAGATCAAGGAATAGACAGACGATCAGCATGTTATTGTCATGGGCCTCAGCTACTATTTGAGTGAAAGAGAGAAATGCAGTGGAAGTACTGTGGGTAGGGCCTAAAGCCATGCTGGCTGGAAGTAAGCAAGTTATTGTCAAGCAAGTGTTTGAGTAACTGAGTATGTATGCACCCCTCAAGAAGTTTGGAGATAGAGGACAGGATGGCTATGGGCCTATTATTAAAAGGGCCAGTAGAGTTTCCTCCCTTGTGTAGTGGAATTGTAAAGAATTACTTCCATAAATCAGGAACACGGGCTTCATTAATGGAGTGATTTATGAGTAAAGAGACAGGATAGGCAATAGATTCTGCAGCAACTTTAAGAAAGTAGAAAGGTAATTTATCAACTGAGGGGGAGCAAGGTTTGACTTTGGTCAAGAGAGGTTTTATGTAGGTGCTGGGAACTGGTTTAAATGAGAAGCTATTGGAAGGTATTTTTTTGGGGGATGAAGGAGCTAGAGGAGTTGTTATTTTGAGTTAGTTTTTGGATTGTTTAAATTAAATAGTTTAGGAAAGTGGCTGTTTAAGTGGCAGAATTATATGAGGGAAGTGTTGGGAGTGGTAGGGTTGCCAGGATAAAGAAGATTATTAATGTTTGTCCAGAATTTCTTTGGATTGTTTGAGGTTAGATTGGGAGGAGGAGAAGTAGTTTTTCTTCTCAATGCTTACTAGTTTTTTTTTATAGGTTTCTGAGCTGTTTATATTTTTGATGCAGGGGAGGGGATTTGTTTTTGATCCAAGCTTTCCAGATGCTGTCTTTCTTATGCATAATAGAGCGGGTATGTTTTTTGAGCCAAGGGGCAAAGTTAGATTTTATTCTGATTTTTCTGGTAGGTGCTAGTGAATTAAGTATGTCTAGAAATATCTGCTTGAAAGATCTAACAGCCTCATTGAAAGTGACATGACAAAGGAAAGACCAGTTTATGCTAGCCAATTTAGAGTTAAAGATATCTGGATTGAAGTAGGTGAGTTTGAGACAGCCTCTATAGAGGTGGTCTTTAGGTGGGTGCTAGGAGAATCTGTGGATGTAGGTAGGAGAATGGTCACTCAAAGAGTTTGGAAGTGTCCCAGTGTTGTGATAAAGGTTGGGCTCTAAGGTGAGGATCCCGTCTAGGGTGGGTCAGGCAAAGGAGTTTTTGTTAGTCCTAGTAGGGGAGGAGATACATTGGTGAAAGCCATGAAGACTGATGCTGAGGTTAAGAGATATAGTTGTAAATTTAGTCCAGTTTATGTTAACGTCACCAAAGATAATGGTTTCATATAGAATATATCAAGTGGTCCATGAAATGATGTTCTCAAGGATAGGAACATTGTTCTCTGGAGGGATATAGATATAGGCTATGGTAATTTTTATTTTTTTTTTGTGATTTAAGTTGGCAGTTTACAATAAGAAATTCGGTAGACTCAAAACTAGGTATAGAAACAGAGAGTGGGGAGAGATTACGTTGGTCAGAGTAGAGGATGGCATCACCTCCACCCCTTTTATTGTTTCTGTCAGAACAAAAGATGTAACCTGGGGGTAAGATTTCGGTGTTTGTAATATATGGTTTTAATCAGGTTTCTGACAGAGTTAAGATATGGGGGGAAATGTGAGTAATCCAGGAATGCAGCTCAGTGATTTTATTTACAAGGCATTTAATATTTAAAGACTAGACATTTAATGTTTTAGGAGAAGGAGAGGGGCTGGAGGGGGGTAGAGAGGTGAAGTTTGAGGTGTATGTATGTGAGAAGTAGAGGCAGGTGGACCTGGATTAGGATGGATGTCCCCATGCAAGAGAATTGTATCCATGAAAGTAATGATGTGTGTAAAGGGGTCTAGGTTAGCAAACCTTCTTGATGCCAAAGTAGAGGTGAGTGAGGTGTTTGTAAAGGTGTTACTCTTGAAGAGGTGTGATGGTGTGAACTGAAAGAGAGATGGTGAGATTAGCTGTGAGTGAAGAAAGTTGCTTGTAATATGAGTGATGGGGAGAGTGGGTGGTGGTGTTTGATAAGATAGTACAATGTGGTAAGAGGTTGACAGGGAAAGGAAGAAAGAGTAGTGAACATATATACGTGTATCATGATGAAAGTTAAATAGTGATAGAGATGAAAAGAGTATGACTTTAAAAGGTTGTTAAGAGTATGTACCAATAAGGACAGTGAAGAATGGGGGGTACTTGTATGTAGTAAGTGTATTGAAGATAGAGGTAAGGTAGGAGGATACAGGGAGGGGAAAGATTAATTTGGTGAGACTATTAGGGAGGAGAGTGTAGGGAGCATGGAAAGGCAGAGAGGATTGTTAATGGTTGGAGAGGGCTGATTGGTTTAAGGGATGGGAAGAGGTGTGGTATCAAGAGTATCCATTTAATTTAAGCAAATACAGGCTGGGTAGGAATGGGGGTAGGGTAGGGTAATGGAGTGAGCCCGAGCATAGCGAGAGCAAATTGAGTGGGCTGGCCCGGCTGGAAGATGCATGGAAATGAGAGAAAAAAAAAAACAATCAGACAGACTGATGTTTTGCCGGTAAGTAATATACTTCATGTGGTGGGTTCACAGATTGGTTAGTGAAAAAATATGATAAGTCTAGCAGGTACATAAGACCAGAGCTCTTTTGCTCATCATAAACAACTTTTTTATAAGATTATTTACCTTGTACACTCTGTGCTCTTTCTGCTTTGGAGGACTACTAAGGCTCAATAACTACAATTTCTTATAGTATGCTACTATCTAGAGGCCAAAATGGGGAATCTCTACTGAAATTATGATAAACTGGGGGGAGGGGACATTTTCAGACAGACTGATGTTTTGCCGGTAAGTAATACACTTCGCGTGGTGGGTTCACAGATTGCTTGGTGAAAAAATATGATAGGTTTAGCAGGCACATAAGACCAGAGCTCTTTTGCTCATCATAAACACCTTTTTTATAAGATTATTTACCATGTAAGCTCTGTGCTTTTTCTGCTTGAGAGGACTACTAAGGCTAAATAACTACAATTTCTTATAGTATGCTACTATCTAGAGGCCAAAATGGGAATCTCTACTGAAATTAAGATAAACTGGGGGGGGGGGCATTCTCAGGGTAGTCCCTGTGAGTATGCAACCCACCAACAAAAAATGTTAATACAACTTTTGGTAAGACAGTAGGCTAAAACCTACACTGTTTGAAAGAGGGATACTCATCCCTATCTGTGCGCTCTGAAGTTTCCCAGGCTTCTGAGAGGGTGGAGTCCAAGACAGCAGTAATTCAAGCTGGAAGGAGGGGAGGAGCACCCATGGTATCCGGGTGCGTGTATCAGCTGAAAAAAAAGTTGGTAAGTTTGTGGTATGATATAAATGCACAAAGGTGTTGGCTGGGGAGAGAAGGTATAGGTGAAAGTGAAGGAAGCAATACAGAAACACTACTAGAGCTGGAGAAGCCTTTATGGAGCAAACTATTCAGGGAACAGCAATAGTTGTGTGCTTACAGTTGTTAAGTAGAGAAATAAAAACAAATTGAAGCAGTACAAAACAGATACGGCAGTAGATGCTACACTATATAAAACATTTTGGAGTTATATAGAGTGGAATATACTTTGAAATAATTTGAATAATTTGAAAAGACCAACATTTAATGGTGAGCAGTGGATGAGCAGTATATGCATACTTACACAGTGGATAGTTTCATACGTTCATAGGAGGTTACTAGGCTAATGGCCCTAGGACCTTTACAAGCCTAGCCATGTTATACCCATGTTTCCTAACTGCCCTTGGATAGATTGTCATTATTCACAGAATGAGTCTATATAGGATCAGCACCAACTGCCTCTGTCCATGAGGGACACAGGTGCCACCCCCAGGGTGAATTTACGGTATCCTATCCAATTGTCTAGGTTGCACTTAAATAGGGTCACTGAGGAGCTCTGCTTCACATGAATTGGGAGTTTGTTGCAGAGGAGCAGCAATCTCTGTGGGATATATCTGCCTCTCCAGCATGTTCTCATAATGTCAGAGGATAGGTTGAGATCCCAGGAGTGAGTAACTCTTGTCCCATTTGATTTGTGGATGTGCAGCATTTCCATTAGTGCAGGGTCAGAGTCTGCTCTGTAGGCCAGACACAAATCACCTCTCAGCAGACTGTAGGATACAGAGTGCAGTGACAGGCCTTTCAGTCTTTCCATGTAGGTCATGTTTTGGAGGCCCTGAATTTTCTTGGTGAGAAACCTCTGTGGTCTCTCCAGCTGTTGCAGGTGTCTGGTGGGGTACATGCAAAAGGAAGCCTTGTACTGTATTAGTGGTCTGATGAGGGTCAAATATAGAGGAGTGATAACATTCTTAGTCTTGGATGCGATGCCCTTACTTCTGAGATTCACAACATAGAAGGCTTTCCTTACCACTGCAGACACATGGTGATCAAAGTTTAGATTGCTATAAACCTGTGTTCCCAAATCTTGCACCACTAGGTTTGAGTTTGGGGGGGTTGCTGTCAACATTGTAATTTACAGGGACTTCATCCTTGCCAAAGGGGCTAATAATGCACTTTTTTGCATTTAGTTTTAGTCCGTGGCTTTCACACCAGTCATTTATCTGTGTTAGCCCTTTTTGTAATATGCTAACATTGTTTGGGGACTCAGTCATCGCACCCAGTTTGCAACCATCAGTGAACCTGGTAAGCCACAGGCCATCTACTTTCGCCTAGACTTCAGAGAAACAGATTCCAAACAGTAGACGGCCCAGCACAGATTCTTGTAGTGCGCCACTGGTAACTGGTCTACTGGTAGAGGTGGAATCCCCAACTTTGACAGTATGCATTCTGTTGGTGAGCCAGTTGGCTACCCATCTAGTGATGTATGGGTTAATCCCAAGCTTGTAGAGTTTCTCAGTGATACCTGAGTAGGGAATTGTGTCAAAAGTCTTGGCTAAGTCAAGATAGGTAGCATGTACTGTTTTACCTTCATCCAGGGCTTTGATGACATTTTTGAAGAAGTCCACCAGGTTCAGTAAGCATGATCTACCCTTAACGAAGTCAAACTGGGTCAGGTCAGGAGTTTGAAGGTTGCCTATGTCCTTATTAATAAAGTCCATGATGATTCTTTCCATGGCCTTGCAGATAAGTTTGGTTAGGCATATTGGTTTGTAGTTCCCAGGGTCAGTTGATGGATCCCCTTTGTGCAAGAGATTACTATTGCTGTTCTCCACTCTGATGGAACAAATCCAATGCTCAGGCTGAGGTTAAAGAGAGTGTCAAGTAGTTCTGCTAGATCTTCTTTTATATTGTTTAGTAAGCAGCCTGGGATGTTATCTTTTCCCATAAAAGCTATGATTTTGGCCTTGGAGAGCACAGATATGACCTGTTCTTTGGAGACACTAAGTAGAGGACTGGTGTCAGGTATGTTTTGGGGTACGGGTGGTGGGAACAGGAGGTGATGTTTGCAATAAGTCTGTTTGCAGGCAGGTTGGCGATTTCTTCAGTTTCAGTATGAGAGGTACCATCCACTATACGTTTGGAACATAGTTGGGCATTCCCTTTTAGATTTTGGACCTAGCTAAAGAATGCCTTATGATTATCCTTAGCTATGGTTGCTAATTTAGCTTTGTAGCTTTAAAGGAATTTACAAGATATCTTGATTTGCTTGTTCAAGCTGTGGAGAGTATTCTTCTTCTGCTGAGTAAGTTCCCTCTTCTTCTTAGACATCACTTTCTTCCTTTTGTTGTATAACCTATTTACACTTGAGGTCCACCAGGGTGGCCAGTTTTTTTCGGTGGACCTGGTTTTGATTCGGTCAGGTACAGCCAAGTCTATACAGCTGTTTAGGTGGTTATAGGGCATTTGTGTACTGTTCTGCATAGGAGAAATTGTTGGCTGTGTTAGCAGGGGGTTTGAAACATTTTATACCATCACCTAGTAGGTTGTAGTTTGTTTTGGAGAAATTTTTTTCAGTTTTTGCTGCTTTGGGTGTGTCAGGTCTGATTATTACTTTGAATGACACAGATTTATGGTCTGACCTTACCAGGGAGGGAAACACACAGGAGATTGCAGTGACCCCCCACCTCCCATGTTGATAAGTAATAAGTCTAGGACAATTGAGCCCCTTGTGGAGGTGAAGACTAGCTGTTCCAGGGAATTTGAATTGACAAAGTCCAGGAACCTCAGGGTGAACATGTTTGTGCTTGTGAATGTCACTCAGTCGATGGAAGGATAGTTGAAATCTCCCATGAACAAAGTGTTTGGCTGTTTAGTGAATGACTCTAGTAAGTCTAGGTAGGTGATGTGCTTCTCATGGTTCATGTTGGGAGACCTGTAGCTAGCAATGATGTGGTAGGGTGTTTTACCTATAGCTAGTTGGACCTGGAGTAGCTCCAGAGAGTCATACTATTTAACCAGTCTCAAGGTATATTTGGCTTTAATGTAGATGGATACACCTCCACCTTGGGTTCCTTCACATTTATTTGGGGGTCAAAACATGTGAAAGGCATTGTAGCCTTGCATGGCCAGGATGCTCTCTGTGGCCTTAAACCATGTCCCAGTGACTGCACAGACGTCAGCATCTTCCAAGGTGAGGAGTGCTTCCAGGGAGTGCAACTTCCTATTTAGGCTCCTAGCATTAAGCAGCATGACCTTGAGTTTGTCTCAAGTGCTTTTTTTACATCTGAAATTTTGTTGTTTTGATATAGCCTAAAAAAGGCACTATGGGTGAGGCAAGCACCTTTGCCAGCATCCGAAAGCCTAGAGGAAATAGGTGGAAGACCATCTCTGGCAAAGCAGCATGGTCTGTCAACTATGTCTTCCCAGGCTGACATATACTGGATCTCCCCGGATTGATACCAGAAGCTAAGCCAATTGTTGAAGTCAATCATTTTTTTGTCTATATTGTGGTATCACCCTGGGTGAAGGTAGATGGGATATACCTGCCTAGGACATATAATCTGAGAGTTCAGTCATGTCTCTCTTCTTAAAGTCCAGAGAGGTACATTTTAAGTCATTCACACCAACATGTACTATGACAGAGTCATAACGAGTAATTGCTATTGAGTGGCTTGAGTATGTGCATGATTTGATGGATCTTGAAGAGATGTTTTAGTCATTAAGGAGTTTAGTGAGGAACTGCAGTGTACAGAGTGATGAGTTAGGGCAGAAAGAGAGGCTGCAGACAAAAAAGGTAAGGATTTAGTGCTGGATAGTATTCTTGAATAGATTTGTTCATTTAGAAAAAGATTCTGCCTTAAATTTGATTTTCTGTTGAATATATATATATATATATATATATATATATATATATATATATATATATATATATGTATATATATATATATATATATATATATATATATATATATATATATATATATATATACATATATATATATATATATATATATATATATAAATAAATATATTTAGTTGTCTAAGCTTATGTGTAGCTACTTTTCAAGGATCTTGAGTTGTTCATTTAATTTTAACTATACTTTTAAGTCCTCTCTGCGTTTTATACTAAGGTTGTGACAATGTGGTGTATCGACAGCTAAGTCAGGAGAAGTAGTAAAGAATTATATGTTCATAGGTTCATAGGTAGGTACTAGGCTATCGGCCCTGGGGCCTATACAAGCCCAGCCAAAAAAGGTACCCTGGCTTTTGCCACCCAAGAAAAGTATTTTCCTGTGCCACTGTCGAACAGAGCCACAGAGGTGATCCCCAGGGTGAATTTCCTATTTCCCATCCAATCATCAAGATTTTTCTTGAAGAGTGCTAATGAGGAGCTTTGTTTGATATAGATAGGTAGTTTATTCCAGAGTATGGAAGTCTCTGGGACAGGAATCTATTCATCCGGCATGTTCTGTTTATTGTGGTGACAAGGTTTAGGTCCCTAGAGCGTGTAGCTCAGAGGGATTGGGATTTCTTTAAGTGGAGCATGTTCAACAGCTCTGGGTTTGACATAGCTTTGTATGTTAGGCAGAGATCACCTCTGAGTAGGCGATATGCAACAGAGTAAAGCTGGAGTTTTTTGAGACAGTCTGCGTAGGACATCTGTTTGAGGCCAGTAATCCTCTTTGTGAGGTATTTCTGTGGCCTTTCCAGTTGTTGTAGATGTCTTGTGAGGTACATACCAAAAGGGGCATTGTACTCTATAATGGGTCTAATGAGTGAAGAGTAGAGGGGAACAATGACCTCTTTTTTTCTGGATCAGAAACCTTTTGTGATGAGGTGTGCCACGTAGAAGGATTTCCTGACTACTGTGGTGATGTGATTATCAAAGGAGAGACTACTGTCCACCTGTGTCCCAAGGCCTCTTATCACACTTTTGGTGTTAAGTATACTACCACCTGTGTTGTAGTTCATGGGTACAGAGTTTTTACCAAAGAGGATGACAATGCACATTTTGGCATTGAGCTTGAGGCCATGGCTTTGACACCAGACATCTGTCTCAGTAAGGCCCTTTTGTAGGATGTTCACATCGTTAGGAGTTTCGATTATGGCTCCTAGTTTGCAGTCATCTGCGAACTTCATTAGCCAAAGACCTTCTGTGTTAGCCTGTACTTATGAGAAGTAGATACCAAACAGGAGAGGACCCAGGACTGAACCCTATGGTACTCCACTTGTTACTGGTCTGAAGTCAGATTTGGAGTCTGCTACTTTCACAGTGTGGGTTCTGTCAGTGAGCCAGTTGGCAACCCATCTTGTGACATAGGGATTTATACCTAGTTTAGTGAGTTTATCTATAATTCCAGAGTGGTGGATGGTGTTGAATGCCTTGGCAAGATCTAGATAGGCTGTGTGAACCACCTTACCCTTGTCTACAGCTTTGGTGACTGCTTCAAAGAAGTCTATCAGGTTTAGGAGACATGATCTACCTTTTACAAACACAAACTGGGTGGGGTCCAGAGTTTGGAGATTACCAATGTCTTTGTTTATAAGTTCCATGATGATACGTTCCATGTCCTTGCAGACCAGGCTCGTCAGGCTATTGGGGCGGTAGTTCCCAGGGTCCATGGTGGCTCCCTCCTTGTGGAGTGGGATAACCGTCACTGTGCACCATTCAGCAGGCACAAAGCCTGAGGTGAGGCTATGATTGAACATGGTACTTAGGTGGGGTGCCAGTTCATTCTGTAGTTCATGTAGAACGCAGCCTGGGATGTT
Organism: Protopterus annectens; assembly: GCF_019279795.1. NCBI lineage: Eukaryota > Metazoa > Chordata > Ceratodontiformes > Protopteridae > Protopterus > Protopterus annectens. The sequence goes on along the minus strand of NC_056738.1, from coordinate 339,742,871 downwards.
GTCTGGTCCCATGGATGCTGTGTTCTTGGCTTTGGAGAGTGTGGTTTTTACTTGTGCAGCCATGATTACAGGAACTTTGCATTCTTCCGATATAGAGATGGGCTCTTTAGGGGGTGAGAGGGGGGGGTAAAGTTAGCACTGAACCTATCTGCCAGGATGTTGGCAATATCAGTTGGGTCTGTATATTTAGTGCTATTGTGCTGTAACTCAGAGCAGATCTGAGTGTTGCCATTGAGATTCTTGACATAGCTATAGAATGCTTTGTGTTTGTCTTTAGAATCAGTGGCGATTTTGTTTTCATAACTAGCTTTGGAGGATTTTATCAGGGATCACAGCTTCTTACTGAGGCTGACCAGGGAGCTCCTCCACTCATGGGATTTTCCTCTTTTTTGCAACAGTTTCTTTCTCCTGATGTACAGTTTGTTTATGGTAGGGGACCACCAGATTGTCTTCCTTTTTTTGGAGGATAGCGTTTTGGTTCTGTTTGGGATAGCATGATCCATGCACTCATGTAAGTGCTTATAAAGTGCAATTGTGTAAGATTCAGTAGTTGTAACTGTATTGTCCATCTGTATGGGTGTCATGAAGTTCACCACTTCTGTCTTAAGAAGCATGAAGTTGGCTTTGGAGAAATTTTTTACCATGGTTTCCTTAATGGGGGGTGGGGGCAACATGTGGATATCTAGGGTAATTAGCTTATGGTCGGATCGAACCAATGAGGCATTGACTTCAGGTGTGGAACACCGGTCACTCATGTTGGTAATGACTAGATCTAGGATATTGTTGCCCCTGGTGGGGGTGTGGATACGTTGATCCAGGGCATTGGAGTTTATGAATTCCAGAAAGCGTTGAGCAAAGGAGTTGGTACATGAGTAGTTTTCCCAGTTAATGGTGGGGTAGTTGAAATCGCCTATTATTAGGGAGTTTGGATGAACACTAATATTTTCCAGTACATCAAGAAACGAGGAGTGGGAATCCTGGGGCATGGTGGGTGATCTGTAGCAAGCTACTATTTGGATTGCAGTTTTGGCCAGATTGCACTTGGATAACCTCAGCTGCATTATGCTGAGCAACTAGCCTGGTGGTGTGGATATCCTTAATGAATATGAACACACCTCTGCCTTTGGTGTTCCTGTTCAGGTTACATGGCCGAAAAGTGTGGTATGAGTTATAGCCTGGTAGTGCAGGGGTGCTTTCTGTAGCCTTGAACCAGGTCTCAGTCACTGCACAGATATCGATGTTCTTCATTTTAAGGAGTGCCTCGAGTGAGTGCATTTTGAGATTTAGACTTCTAGCATTGAGTAGCATCACCCTCAGATTTTGCTTGCCTGTGCCTGTTACGGTGATGAAGTTGTCATTTGAACCTTGCCTAAAAAAGGCACTATAGGGGCAGCAAGAACCTTAGCCAGTATCCAGAATCCCAGGGGTGACAGCTGCAGGCCATCTCTGGCAATGCATCGTGGTCTGTCGACCATGTCATCCCAGGCAGACAGATACTGGATCCCTTTAGAATGGCACCAGAAGCTGAGCCAATTGTTGAAGTCAGTCATTTTGTCCTTGTACTGTGGCATCATTCTGGGTGATGGCAGAATGCTACTCAGGGCTAGGGTCATACCTGACTGGGCTACAAGATCAGAGAGCTCTTCCATGTCTCTTTTCATGTAGTCCAGGGAGGTACGTCTCAGGTCATTCACACCAACATGGACAATGACAGAGTCATATTTGTACTTGTTGTGGAGTGACTTGAGTGTGTGGTTTATGTGGCGGATCCTGGCACCTGACAGGCAACTGACAGTAACCTTCTCCTTGATTAGCCTGGTGAGTGGGACATCAGTGTGCCTATCTATAGAGTCACCTATGACTAGTGTGTTGGTATGTTGTTTTGCCTTATTGGCTTTGGCTGAGTGGCACACTGAGTCTGTGGGCTATGTGTCATTTGGGTTGTGTTGGGGGGTGGAGCCTGCTTGCATTTCTGCTTTGGAGGTCTCTGTTGCTTGAGCAGATTATTTTTGAGAGCCTCCGCGAATGTTTTTGTGTTTCTATATGTGGATTTTGGTGGTGTAGATTTAGTGAGACTATGTGATGAGTGTGGTGTGATGCAAGTGTTTACCCTCTCCTCTTGACTGTCAAGTTCAGTCTTAATTGGAGAGAGCTTTACCTCCAGTTTGGCTAGATAAGTGCATCTCTCACAGGTTGTAGTGTTGGGTGGTAGGAGGAGAGGTTTGTCTGTGTGCATGAGGCAATTTCTATATTGCCCCAAGATGCCCAGATTCATCAGGAGAGAACACTGGGAGCTGACCCTTGGACGTGCCTGAATAAAAAAACTATTTTCCTCTAGATAAGTGGGGAAAGTCAGCACAAGAGATGTTTTTATCTAAGCAAGTGAGAAAAGTATGTACCAAAACTGTTTTCCTCTAGGTAATGAGGAAGATTGAGTGTTGTATTAATTAGTAGGTTATTTAATGCTTACAAGTTCTGAACAAGTGCTGATTATGAATAAGCAAATTCAAGTGCTAAAACTAAGAATATGTATCTGGACTAAACTAGTTACAGGAAAGGGAGGAAACGAGTGCAAATGCGGGCTCTTAAATCAGAAAGTTGAAAGAGATGGAAAAACTGCCCAAACGGCCAATAACTACAATTTCTGGGCCAGAACCACTCCTTATGTGGTAGATAGGTTAGCTAGTGCTTACCACTCATATTGATAAGCTAGAAGGCTTCCCTCCAACACAGAAAGCTTGAGGGGGGGGGGGCTCTGAAGCTTACATACAGTCCTGGATACAGCAAATCTGAATCCGGACTACACTAGTTAAAGGAAAGGTGTGTGTGTGTGTATATATATAAATAAATATATATATATATATATATATATATATATATATATATATATATATATATATATATATATATAAAACAGATGACAGGAGTCAAACACGGCTGAGGCAATCAACAATACTCTGTGCATATAAATCCTCTGGAATAAACTGCAGCGTTAAAATCAGAAATAATTTATTAAAAGACAGAACAAGTTAGCGCTTTCACCTTAGATGGCTTCTTCAGACTCAGAATACAAAAACTCTGACAGTTGAAATAGTCAAAAGAGCGGGAAATTCAAATAATCAAACAATCAGCAGCAATAATTAGATGTAATAAAATGAAACAACACAATCACTCTCTTAAAGAAAAAAACATGGTAGCAACTAACTGCATAGTTGATTAGCCTCTAATAATGACTACATATACACATAAAGAACTGTATATTTATGCATAAACTTTCAGTTTCTTCATTTTCAAAAAAGGTTTAACAGAGAGCGTAGTATTAAGGCCTGGTGGAATGTCAGATCTAAACCTTAATATCCAAATGTTCTCCCTGCTTGCTGTGTGGTTCCTGATATCCCCTCCCCTAGCATTGACATGTACCTGCTCAATAATCTTAAACTTCTGCCAACGTTGTGGGTCATTCTATGTTGGCAAGACCAATAGATGCTTGAAGGACCGGATACGTGAGCACCTTTACGGCATTAGGATGTTACAGAAGACCAATGCCCTAGCCAGACATGTCATGGAGTGTGGTATTAACCACACATTCAAGTTTAAGATTATTGAGCTGTATTGTATTGTAACTGAATATATATATATATATATATATATATATATATATATATATACGTGTGTGTGTGTTAACAGAGGATACTGGAAGAGAAGATGTCAAGCTCAGCTCCAAGTAATTTGGGAAAATAGTTAGAAATTAAATTACTAGGCCTAGGACATAAAGATGTTATCTCACAGTTTTGAATGAAGCCAGAGATGCAACGTCTGTAAGAAGTATGGTTTGTTTGTTTCTGTAGGAGGATTAGAATTGTGTAATTGTTTTATGACTTCCAGAAGCTGCACCAGAACTTAACAATGCTCTTGTGTGTGTATTATCACCATGTAGGTGCTAAATCCTGACAGTTTCTAGCAATGGGGAGGGGGTTGCATGGGAATCTGAAGTCAGATGACCAGATGTATGTGATTTCATTCTATACAGAAATAATGTTTTAATATTAGGTGAGTCAAAAGTCTCAGGGCAGTCTGTTTCTTGGAAACTGACACAGAAGGATCCCTCCCCTACTTCATCTTGCCTTGTCCTATTAAATAAGTAGGAACAGTAATTCTGTAGATAATTTTGGAAGATATAGTGAGAATAGTTAGGTATAATTTTTCTGTAACTGTGTGAATCTTTCCAGCTGTGTTATTTTTAATATTTCCTGTGATTGAAACTCTGGTGTTTATTGTAAATAGGTATTCATTATTTTCATGTTCTTTTCTTATGTATTATTAAATATATTTAAACTTTTCATTGTGGCTGTTCCTTTAGAAGCATATTTTAAACTCTGAGAGTGCTTATATATATTTGGTGACAGCTCTGGCCACTCCTGAAAGCCTTGCTGTTAGTCAAACTATCATTTGTATTAATATTAATTTCACTCAGTATAATTGGGTACCCTTGCAAGAGCCTTAGAGTAGCTGGCTTTGGAGTGTCTGGTGGATTTGTAAATGCCTTATAGTCTGGGCAGAAGGGAGAATAGCTAGTAAATCTTTGCCAGCCTTTCCCAGGTGTTTGTGTATGTGTGTGTGTGTGTGTGTGTGTGTGTGTGTGTGTGTGTGTGTGTGTGTGTGTGTGTGTGTGTGTGTGTGTGTGTGTGTGTGTGTGTGTGTGTGTGTGTGTGTGTGTGTGTGTGTGTATGTGTGTGAGCTGTTTGGAGAAGGAACATGAAGCACTGGCTTCATGGAGAGGGTGCTGGAGAACTTGGCTTGGACACTCGGCTGAGGTCTCAACTCTATAACTGTGCCAGTGGGGAGTCTTATTGGGAACTTGGAGGGAGATAGATACAGAAATACAGAACCAGACTAAATGTTTTCCCTGTGTACTCTTAAGGGAACCTGTGCTTGATGCGGAGAGCTGCATCTGGAAGTACTGGGAGTATCCATTTTTGTTCCAAGTGAATGTCCCACTCCAATGGTGAGTATTCAGGCTCCTTGATTACTGGCCAGGAGTGGGGACGTCACAAAGGCATTGCAGAAAATCTATCATGCAGGTCTTAGAATCATCCCATTTTTTTCAAAGGAGACTTCCTGAGAATTTTTTACATCTGAAAATTGTTTTAAGTTCGGTATTTGAGAAACCACATCAAAACATTTTTAATCCTCCTGAAGATTTTGAATTATCCTCTCAATCAATATTTGAATATAATAGTTATAGGGATATGATTGGAGATGCATCTTAGCTGTATTGTCATGTATGAGCATCTGTTTAATAATCAATGGAATGCAAAACAGCAATCTAGATTTCCTTGCTTTTTGCATTTGATATCTAGATGAGAAAACCCCGAAGACGCTATATATTTATAGTTCCAGAAATCAATCAAATCACATGCTTGCTGAAAGCAGAGCAACTTTTTTTTCCACAATCATTAATCATAGTATATTCTTATAGACTACTCATTACAGCATTAATCTATAATAGCAATTGTAGCTAGAGATAAATAGCATGCACATTATTGCAGTTTTTGTTAAAAAAGTGTATCTTACATTGACTCAATTAAAATAAGTAGGTCTGTCTAGGTCATTATGTGCATTGCTCCTATTGAGCCACTATAGCATGTGCATATAAGTACTGAGCACGTGCAAGAACAGTGCTATTTTGTACAGTCAGCCAGAGTGAATGCAGGCATGAATGGAGATGCACATGTGAGTATGTTTGAAGTAATGAGTGAATCAGTTGACTTAACTATATGTTCCAGTTCCTGACAATGTTTATATACAGTAAATATATTGAACACATACACTGCTTCATCGTCTCTTATGAATGCATGAGACAAGTAAAGTGATGCCAGGATGGGATCCAAAGTTGAAGCAACACACAAGGTATGAGGCACACTGTTAGAAGTGTAGGAATATACTGGAATGAACTCACAAACAGGTCAACGGTTATTCAAAGGTGCTTCAATTCATTTAAATAATTTTTCAATTGCCACTTATTTGGCAAAACATTCAAAATTTTCAAATTAATTACAGAGATAAACAAAATGTCCAAAATTGTGACATACTGATAAAAGTATTTGACATAAATACGAAAGTGCTCAAAATAACATCCAAAATGTTTAAGATGTACAAAAGGGCTAAAACAACCAAATTTTTTCGCAATTAATTAAAGCTATTTGAAGTGTCAGACGTTTTTGGAATGTTCGCAGTTCACACAGATATGCTTACAAATGATAAAAGCATGCATGGGTCTGCAAGTATGAATGTTGATAGTGTGAGGCATAAAGCTGAGTTGAATAAGAGATATAAGCCGAAGAATGTGGCAGTACCCATTTTTAACCATAAACTGAATGGGGCAGCTACAAGTAATCTTATTGTCTGTTGTAATTCTGGAGGCAACCATGAACCTAAAAGAGAAAAGTGCTTAGCTTTTCATCAGCAATGTCACAAATGTAAAAAGTGGAATAATTTCAAAAGGCTTTGTAAGTCTAAAGTACCACAATCTTTTAATAAAAGAGAGCATCCAAAGAAGCAAGTAGATCAGTTAGAAAGCCATGCGCAAACTTTTTATGTTGATGATGTATTAGTGATTGATGAAACAATTAATACAGTGAACTATCAGCCAACTGGTAATCTGGCAGCAAAGGGCAAAATATTTTGTACTGTATGGATTAATGGAAAACCTGTAGAGCTTAAAGCAGATACTGGGTCCAAATGCAATGTCATATCACCACAAATGTTTGCCAAAGTAAAATCTGGTGAAAAAACTTGATTCAGCAAAGTGTGCAAAACTTGTTGCTTATAGTGGTGAAAAGATTTAAACTGATGGTGCATTAGTTCTCACATGCCATTTTGCTGGGAGCAGCTATGACTTGCAGTTTTACTTAGTCAAAAAACACGAGCAGTCACTGTTAGGCCTCGGAGATAGTTTGAAAATGGGACTGATTTCATTTAATAAGGAGGCCCACCATATAAATCTGAACAACCATGATAGTTTTACACAGAAGATTTTTCGTGAATATGTGATATTTTCAAAGATGAGCTTGGCAAGCTACCAGTCACATATTCTATTAGGTTAAACCATGAAGTAAGCCCAGCTGTATGACCACCAAGAAAAATTCCAGTAGCAATGCAGAGTAAAGCGAAAACAGCACTGACAAAATGGTGAATTTAGGTGGAATAACTCCAGTAAAAGAACCGACTGAATGGGTATCCTCCATAGCTCATAAGAAAAGCTCAGATGATATTTGAATATGCATTGATCCTAGAGATTTAAACAATGTGCTTAAATGTCCTCATCATCTGATGCACACAGTAGAAGAAGTAGCAGCTGTTATGCAAAATACCACTATTTTTTCAGTCTTAGATGCAAAAAGTTCATTTTTGCAGATTTCACTGGATTACAAATCTTCATTTTTTAACTACTTTCAGTAGACCATTTGGAAGGTACAGATTTTTGAGAATGCCATTTGGAATACATTCTGCCAATAAAGTCTTTCAACATGATATGGAGCAAATTTTTTCAGGTTATCCATGTGTTATTATAGTAGATGCATCATAGAAAATGATGAAGTTTATATCACATGGGATCACCCACTACCAAAAGTTCACAAGATAGATGTTAGAAAATCAAATACTGTGATCCAAGAAAAGAAGGCAAAAGTAGCATTGATCATTGAAATCACCACACCCAGTGACTATAGTGTCTTGCGTACAGAGTGACACAAAGTCATAAAATACCAGGCTCTGCAGGTAGAAATGAGAGCGATGTGGAAGAAAGATACACAGACAGTTCCAACAGTAGTAGGAGCAACGGGTCTTATAAAAAAAGAATTTACAATCGTATTTAGATATGTTACCAATCCATGTAACTCCATGCGAACTGCAGAAGGAGTCACTACTGGGCACATTGCGAGTGCTCCTAAGAGCACTTTTGGCTGACATCAAAGATTGAAACAATACTAATTTCATGAACTTTAATCGTACTTTGACTTAGGAATGATGTCCATTCCCGTCGTGGTATTAGAAACCCAAAAGACTTGGAGACATTAAAAAAGATAGATGTCATTATGGTGGGGGTTAATGGTGTAGGTGAATATCATAGAAACCTCAAGAAAGTTCTAGACTGCACTTAAAGTCAATCTTAAACTGAATCCTCAGAAGTATAAATTCAAGCTGAGAGAAGTTACTTATGTTGGTAATTTGTTTACTAGTTCTGACTTACAACCAGATCCATCTAAACAAGCTGCAATTCTTGAGATGCCAGTTCCAGACAATGTCACATATTTGCAACATTTTCTTGGAATGGCTACATTACTTAATGTTAGTAGACTCTTGCTAAAATTGCTTTGAAATTGACCTTCTTCTTAATATAACATCCAGCACTGTCAATATGAAATTGAAGAGACATTTTCTGTGCATGGTAGTCCGCACAAAGTTGTATCTGGCAATGGTGTGCAGTTTACCAGCCAGCATTTGAAGAAACTTGCTGAGTCTTGGGACTTTGTCCATGTTACTAGTAGTCCTGAGTACTCCCAGTCAAATGGATTAGCTGAGTGTGTAGGCCAAAGTGCGAAATGTTTGTTAGAGAAATCCAAGAGAGATGGTACCAACATTTTCCTTAACCTTCTTAATCTCAGAAACATTCCCCGAGATAACTTGCTTGGTTCACCTGCTCAGAGATTAATGTCTAGACAGATGAGAACATCCTTACCAATCAGTAAACAACTACTTATTCCAAATACAAAGAAAAACAAAGAAGAAATGTCAGTCATAAAAGTCGTACTATGATAAATCTAGCATACCTCTTAGACTAATAAGACAAGGAGAAATCATAAGGATGCAAACAACCAAAGGATATGACCGAGTGGGCAATATTAAAAATGTTTGTGAGGAACCAAGATCTTATATTGTTCAATCAGAGGGAATGGAATTTAAAAGAAACCAAAGACATATACTTCCAGTTTCTGAACCAGTGGCAAAGCACTTTGTCTGTGCCAAAGACTCTAGTTCTCATTGCAATCTTACAATTGTTCCCTTTTCGCAGAACGGTGTATTTTCCTCACATAATGCTGATGTTATCCCTGAAGTTCCTATTGTGAAGAATTCCTCAGAGACTGTCCCTGTTGCTAAACCCAGTCAAAGCTTTTATGTAACCAGATTGGGTAGAATTTCCAGACCCAATCCAAAATACAGAGACTTGGACTTGAGTTTGATTTGTTGTTAATATTGAAATGTTATCTAGCATATACATTGTCTTGTTCTCCTATTGCATGTCGAACAAATCAAAGAGGTAGGATGTAGATCATTATGTGTATTGTTCCAAATGAGCCACTGTAGCTAGATAGCATGTGCATATGAGTACTGAGCATGTGCGAGATCAGTGCCATTTTGTACAGTCAGCCAGAGTGAATACAGGCATGAATGGAGATGCACGTGTGAGTGTGTTTGAAGTAATGAGTGAATCAGTTGACTTAAATATATGTTCGAGATACTGTTCCCGACAATTGTTATGTACATTAAATATCCTGAACCCATGCATCGCTTCTTCGTCTCTTTTGAATGCATGAGCCAAGCGACAGTCTGTAAGTAGTATTTTAATTAGTACTATGTGACCTTCATCGGCTATAGCCACACCAGAAACATTTGTATTTTTAGAATTCATATAGCTCTGATAGAAAGTTCTACATCTAATTAGTAAATAGTGTTTATCTTCAATGAAATGAAGTTCATTCAAACATGTAATAGTAAATCGTATATGTAATGCTGTAAGCAGTTTGTAATTCCTTCTTTTTATGGGATGGTGTGGGCTCTTACTATCTAATGAAGAATAGCCATAGACAGCAAGCAGTACTGCCCAACACTGAGATCTGAATCAGGCAGATACGAAGCAGGAAGAGAATTAGAATTCACGTTTCCCTCATGTTGTGTAGTTTGGTTCAAGGTTGTATGCATCTGGAGAAGTTAACTGCTGTACTGCCAAAGTCTGGGGAAAAGCTAGGTTTTGGTCCCTGTAGAAGCCTGTAACTCTGCTAATCATACCAGCTACTGTTTAAAACATTTGTTTCAAAAAGCAGGCAATAATTCCAGTTAAAATATTCTTCGTACTAGATTGGGTCACTTGTGAAACAGGAATGGTAAAATATAGAATTTGACCTTGAAAAGTGTTTGTCTTGTTGTTCTAGACTGCTATGCTGAAGGGTATATGCTATTTGGTTATTCTGTGACTTTGTTTGTTTTTTTTTTTTTTTGTTTTTTTTTTGTGAAATCACATCAGTGGTAATTCTTTTTTCATTGGTGCATGTTTACTCATGATGTTCAGAAACAGTTTGAGTAAAAAAGTTTACAAGAAAACATAGAAAGTTTCAAGAGACCAACTTGCTAGATACAATGCTCAAGTTTATTCAGCATTCAGAGCAACCCTCTTTTTTACACTTAACTATGCCCAAATTAGATGCCTGCATTCTTTCCAAAATCTGCTTTCTTAATTGTTTTGGAATTATTAGTTTAACTTCTTTGAAGAGTAAACCATATATGACATTACCTCTTTTTTAAAAAGTTAGACTTTTATTCTCATAGCATTTTTTTTGTTCTGGTCACCCTTTTTGAGAATCTTCATCTCTCCATCTTCCCTACTACATATCTAAAACTCTTAAGCTTCTTTTCTGCCATAGGAAATTGTGACACAGCCCCATTAATCATTAACTCATCTCCAAGCAAATCTTTCTGTTGCTATTAATATGAATGACAGCAAACCTTTTATATGCATCTGATTTCTAGATACTCTCTGTAAGTATATCAACATTCGCTGCAGTCATGGCAGAGCCTTGTGCAATTGATGGACTTCTTTGAATATATTATGCAGTGGCTTGTGATCACTTTCTATCGACATTTCTTTGCCATTAGTACACTGATTAAACTTCACACAACCACATGCAATTATTGCTAGCTCTTTCTGTTTCTGAGCATATACTTTCTTTTATTTAGTAAATACCTTTTAACCATGAGCAGCTAACTGGTTTACCTTCTTACCAAATCATTGTACCAGTTCCTCTTTGACTTCCATCAGCTCATACTGTAAATGATTTATTCACTTGAAAATATTTTAATATAGGACACCAACTCTTTGAGCAATTCATAACTACTTTCTCATTCCCAGTCAAGTTTCAATTCCTATATTCCTTCATGAGTTTCCTTAATAGCACAATACATATTCAGAATAAACTTTGTCCTTAAGAATATTTTTCAGTTTCAATGGATTTATGGTACATGATCCAGTTATAGATTAATCCATTGTTTTACTGCTGTAGTCAACAATGTTGTAACAACTGTGTACATAATGTTTCGCAGACCCTTACATCCTGGCAAACTAATTATCAGTGGTAACAATGCAACTCTTGCTTCAATACAAAGCAGCAACAGACTTGATTAACTCCCCAAAGTTCAGTAAAGTGCAGAACTTATAGCAGAACAAATAGTTTTCAAAATGTCGTGCTCCTTTGTAGTGCAAAGTAATGCAATGCAAGGAAGCTTGCATAGCTATTGTTCACGTATGATATACATTACATATTCATTAATGAGGAGGATATTTAATCCTTTACTGTCTTTGATTCACTCTGAAATTCCATAAGATATTTTTGGAAAGATCAGTTATGCACACATTTTGTCCTGCAGTAAGCCATGAACATTTGCATGCAAAACGTGGTGTAGTGTGCTATATAGCATCTTAACATTAAATTCTCACAAGGCCCACATGCTCATGACTGTAACATTATGCACCTTGCCAGTCATATATTAGAGCTTATACATCTGCTCATCTAGTACAGCATATTTGTGGAAGTGGTTACACTATTTTGCCATAATGACTCAGAGGCAGCCAAATACCCAGAAAAATTGAAAGAAAAACCTTCAGCTTCATCCAGCTTATGGAGGCTGATTACGAGTGCATTCTGAGAGCTGCAGAGCATAACATGGCATGCTGGGACTGAACAAAAGGTGGCAATTCAGCCATCTAATGATAATTCTCTAGAATAAGGTGCAAAAATGCTTATCTGAGTATATTCAGTTGAAAGCATATGTCACAGGGAAGTCACCAGGTCTTGTTGATAATGTGTCTATGTGCTTCATAGTATAGCATCACATGGGTTGCTGTGTCCATATGATAAAGGCAGTGTTATATTCTATTTGGTTCTGTTTAATCAATGTGTGGTAACATAAGCATACAAGTACTTGCTGTGTGACTTACTTCAATATGGGTGTCTTTTATATGAGATGTTACTGTGTGAGAGTGTCTGGCAACCTTGGTGTTGCACTGAATCTTGCTGTTCATAGGCTTTACCTCAGTGTTGTACACGGATTATGTGTGCACATTGTGACAGACAAATTCATCACAGATATATTTTTTGTAGGACATTTTGGTGAGGCTTATAAGGTATTGTCCAGTTGTTTGCTGTTATATACACTTGATATATGACATGGGTATTTGGTTAGTATGATAACATCCATTCCTGTGTACACTCACCAGTAGAGAACATGTAAGTATTACATGGATCACATTGTTGTTCGCTAGTGTTTTTCACGGCTGGGGTGCTAAAGCCTCCAAGTGAACACTGCACAGATCCAAGCTAACACTATATGTCATGTACTGCATTGTGGGTACCCTGCAAGAAAGTGCTTACCAAGTAAAAGAGGGTGCCAGGATCCGCCACATAACCCATGCACTCAGGTCACTCCACAAGTACAAATATGACTTTGTCATTGTCCATGTTGGTGTGAATTACCTGAGACGTACCTCCCTAGACTACATGAAAAGGGACATGGAAGAGCTCTCCGATCTTGTAGCCCAGGCAGGTATGACCCTAGCCTTGAGTAGTATCCTGCCATCACCCTGAATGATACCGCAGTACAAGAACAAATATGATTGGCTTCAACACTTGGCTAAATGTCTGGTGTCATTCTAAGGGGATCCAGTATCCATCTGCCTTGGACGACATGGTCGATAGACCACTATGCTTTGCCAGAGATGGCCTGCACCTGTCACCCCTGGGATTCTGGATACTGGCTAAGGCTCTTGTCACCCCTATAGTGCCTTTTTTAGGCAAGGTTCAAATGAAAAATTCATCATCATAACAGGAACAGGCAAGCAAAAACTGAGGGTAATGCTACTCAATGCTCGAAGTCTAAATCTCAAAATGCACTCCCCCGAGGCACTCTTTAAAATGGAGAACATTGATATCTGTGCAGTGACTGAGACCTGGTTCAAGGCTCCAGAGTGCACCCCTGCATTACCAGGCTATAACTCATACCACACTTTTCTGCCATCTAACCTGGACCGGAACACCAAAGGCGGAGGTGAGTCCATATTCATTAAGGATACCCACACCTCCAGCTAGTTGCTCAGCATAATGCATCCGAGGTTATCCAAGTACAATTAACTCTGGGCAAAACTGCAATCCAAATTGTAGCTTGCTACATATCCCCCACCATGCCCCAGTATTCCCACTCCTTTTTTCTTGATATACTGGAAAATATTAGGGTTCAACCAAACACCCTAATAATGGGTGATTTCAACTACCCCACCATTATCTGGGAAAACTACTAATGTGCCAAATCCTTCACTCAATGCTTTCTGGAATTCATAAATTCCAATGCCCTGGATCAACTTATTCACACCCCCACCAAGAACAACAATATCCTAGACCCAATCATTACCAACATGAGTGACCAGTGTTCCACTCCAGAAGCCAACTCCTCGTTGGTCAGATCCGACCATAAGCTAATCACCCTAGATGTCCACATCCCACCCCCACCCTCATTAAGGAAACCACGGTAAAAAATTTCTCCAAAGCCAACTTCATGCATCTGAAGACAGAAGTGGCGAACTTCATGATACCCATGCAGATGGACAATACAGTTACGACTGCTGAATCCTACACAAATGCACTCTATAAGCACTTACATGAGTGCATGGATCGTGCTATCCAGAACAGAATCAAGATGCTATCCTCCAAAAAAAGAAAGCCAATCTGGTGGTCCCCTGCCATAAACAAACTCTATAAAAAAAGGAAGAAACTGTTGCAAAAGAGAGTAAAATCCCATGAGTGGAGGAGCTCCCTGGTCAGCCTCAGTAAGAAGCTAAGATCCCTTATATGATCCCCCAAAGCTAGCTACAAAAACAAAATTGTCACTGATTCTAAGGACAACCACAAAGCATTCTATAGCTATGTCAGGAATCTCAATGGCAACACCCAGATCTGCTCTGAGTTGCAGCACAATGGCACGAAAATTACAGAACCAACTGATATTGCCAGCATCCTGGCAGATAGGTTCAGTGCTAACTTTACCCGTTTTTCACCCCCTAAAGGGCCCATATCTATACAGGAAGAATTACAGAGACCCTGTAATCACAGCTACACAGGTAAAAGCTGCACTCTCTAAAGCCAAAAACACAGCATCCATCGGACTGGACAACATCCCAGACTGCGTTTTACACGAACTTCAGAATGAACTGGCTCCCCACCTAAGCACCATGTTCAATCATAGCCTCACATCAGGTTTGTGCCCACTGAATGGCACACAGCAACAGTTATCTCACTCCATAAAGGGGGAGCTACCACTGATCCCAGGAACTATCGCCCTGTTAGCCTGACGAGCTTGGTCTGTAAGGCCATGGATCGTATCATCACGGAACTCGTGAACAAAGACATTGGTAACCTCTAAACTCTGGATCCCACCCAGTTCGGGTTTGTGAAAGGCAGATCATGCCTCCTAAACCTGATCGACTTCTTTGAGGCAGTCAACAAAGCTGTAGATGAGGGTAAGGTGGTTCACACAGCCTATCTTGACCTCGCCAAGGCTTTTGACACCATCCCCCATTCTGGAATTATAGATAAACTTACTAAACTAGGCATAAATCCTTACATCATAAGATAGGTTGCCAACTGGCTCACTGACAAAACCCACACTGTAAACGTTGCAGACTCTAAATCTGACTTCAAACCATTGACAAGTGGAGTACCACAGGGTTCAGTCCTGGGACTTCTCCTGTTTGGTATCTACTTCTCTGAAGTACAGGCTAACACAGAAGGCCTTTGGCTAATGAAATTCTCATATGACTGCAAACTTGGAGCCATAGTCGAGTCCCCAAATTATGTGGACTTCCTACAGAAGGGCCTCACTGAGACATATGCCTGGTGTCAGAGCCATTGCCTCAAGCTCAATGCCAAAAAGTGCATTGTCATCCCCTTTGGTAAAAACTCTGTACCCATGAACTACCACATAGGCGGCAGTCTACTTAACGCTGAATGTGTAATAAGAGACCTTTGGACCCAGGTGGACAGTAGTCTCTCCTTTGATAATCACATCCCCACAATAGTCAGGAAATCCTTCTACATGGCACACCTCATCACAAAAGGGTTCTCATCCAGGAAAAAAGAGGTCATTGTTCCCCTCTACTCGACAATCATTAGACCCATTATAGAGTATAATGCCCCTTTTGGAATGTACCTCACAAGACATCTGCAGCAGCTGGAAAGGCCACAGAAATACCTCACAAAGAGGATTACTGGCCTCAAACAGATGCCCTACACTGACTGTCTCAAAAAACTCCAGCTTTACTCCATAGCATATCACCTACTCCGAGGTGATCTCTGCCTAACATATAAAGCTATGTCAAACCCAGAGCTGTTGGACATGCTGCACCTAAAGAAATCCCAATCCCTCTGAGCTACACGCTCTAGGGACCTAAACCTTGTCACCACAATAAACAGGACATGCTGGAGGGATAGATTCCTGTCCCAGAGACTTCCCATACTCTGGAACAAGCTACCCACCTATGTCAAGCAAAGTTCCTCATTAGCACTCTTCAAGAAAAATCTTGATGAGTGGATGGGAAATAGGAAATACACCCCAGGAATCACTTCTGTGGCTCTGCTCAACAGGGGCACAGGAAAATAACTTTCTTGGGTGGCGTAAGCCAGGGAACCTTGTTGGTTAGGCTTATGTAGGCCCTTAGGCCGATAGCCTAGTATCTACCTATGAACCTATGAACTTATGGACATGACATAGCATCTGTTAACTTACTATACCAATCCAGCCATTTATCTACAACTTTTTTTCCCATTTGTGCACATGAGGTTGGGGTGTTAATTCAGTCATCTGGAGCCAATTATAACAAACAGTTCTGCATGTTACATAGTATGTTTTCATTACAGTTACTTGGTAGCAGAAGGAGATAATAAGCCTATCTAGTCTATCATTCTAAGTGCTTTAACATTCAACCTCACCTCCATTTATACCTTACCCTTCTTCTACCTGTCCTATGCCCTCTTATGTGTCTCTGTAGAGTCCATCTGTATCACCCATTCTGGCACTTCATTCCATGGGTCCACAGCCTTCCACTCAGGAGCTCCCTTGCTCTGTGCTTATCCTTCCAGGCCACTCTCTTTTACATCATGACTCTGTGTTGGGCTAATTGCTTGTGAGAGCCACTCCAAAAATATTACCATGCATTTCTTGTTATGTACACATTTATTTTCATCCAACATGTTACAAACTCAAAATTAAATAGTACTCATCAAGCTCAACATGCTACAGATACCCCCTCCCAGCACAAAACCAGACATTTTGTACTCATCATGATGGGTAGTCTGCCCTCAACAACTCATCTGACAACTCAGCAGTTGTGGGATACACTCTATGTTATCCACAGAATGGATAGTTTTCCAGTATGCCTCCCTTAAACTACTGAACCACTATTATCTGTAAAGCTCTTTATTCTAGGTTCTTGTATCCGGGTTTATATCAGAGCATCGAACGACTATAATTTTGAATCACATAACATCGAACACATTACATTGAACGCAAATAACCCCGAATGCTCAGAATTTCAAAAACGGAATGTACGAGCAGCAACACTTGGCCATCCACTCACCTGTGCAACCTGAAACCTAACCGTAACAAACCAAACACCACGCCTCTTCAACTGTCAAAACACAACCCAGCCACCTAATGCAACTACCCTACAAACATGTGCTCAACGGAAAGTAAATAGTGACATCAAAACCGGCATAGTAGTACACAACAATTTCCAAAACTGGCATAGTAGCACACAACAGTTTCTACACTATGCACACACTATGTACAATAAACAAAGTATTTACATGATTTGGTACACTGTACTACTGTAATTGTCACCCTACAGTGTTAATAGGGTAGCTATTGCATGTACAAATGCAACAGCAGTATACTCTGACCTGTTACGGATTACAGTCTCCAGTCTCTGATGCCTTTCCCTGTTTTTATATTTCTTCAGAGATGTACAGCAACCTGACCGCATTAATATCCACATATCATTCATCCTGTTCTGCTTCCTAACAAGGACATTGATGACGGATGGTATATCAGCAATGCATCTTCCTAGTAGGCAACGAAGATGCCTGTGCCATCCCTCCACATAATTCTGGGTAGTGACAGTTCATTGAGGTCATGCACATTCCAGAATTCCACTGGAAACATCGGTGGGAAATGGTGTACACCTGACATCCAAGGCTGTTGCTTTCTAGGATGACCTGAACCGTAGACTTCCGCAAAGTACATCAGTAACTATTTGGCATCAGGGTAAAATGTCTCACTAATACACCTAAATGCCTCAACTACTTCATCTACACTTAGGAATGCAAGGGCTATGAGACATTTTGCATCTAACTGTAAAGCAGCATTCTTCCCATACACACTAGCTAGGCCAAGGGACTGTACCCTTCTCCACACTGAAGTTATGCCTAACACTTTTGATTGCAACCAACTCAAAGTCTGTAAGTATGTACAGTACCTTATACTGTAACTGTTTGGCGGACAGTAACTCATGAAGACACTCCCACAGGAAGTTGTATGCTTTATACGACTTTTTCGACATTAGTGAGTACACAAGCGGAAAACATTTGAGTCTGCAAACATCACCAAGGCATGGATTGTATATATTGCCTACATAGCCTACTTTTTGTTAGGAATATGCCATCCATGAACCATATTTGTGCACTTCACAAATCACGCAGATTCCCTTCTGTGCTAAACACTAACACGTGTATTGCTACAGATGTCTGCCTTCCGTGCTTGTATGAAGGTGCCATGTTTCAACGTACATGTAGTTGTGTCCACTGCACCAATATTACCAGCCACAACTTTATATATATGCATCTTCCGTTTCCTAACCCTATTAATCTGTTGGAGCATGGACCTCCTGGACGGCAATGACATTAGTGTTTCGGCAGATGTACTACTTACAACATCATCCACTAGTAATGCTGGAGTACCCGTACTGCACCTTGCACTCTCTTTTAAGCTATGACAAGCCCTGTACTTCTCCACGTCAGCCACATTGGGAGCATGCAGGTGACCAACAGACTTCACTACACGTTCCCCGCTCACCACATTCTCTGTTATAGCCCTGCCTCTAAATTTAAGTGTAAACTTACTTTTACAGCACCAGTATGTTTTCCTTCTAATGGTTTTCTCTGCATTGTACAAATATCCATCCAATTCTAACATGCCTGACCTCTTCTGAGACATAACACATTCCTAAAGTGACCCTAGTATTCCTGGAGCGGTTGGGTAGGTAGCGGCAGCCATGTTGCTATTCAGTCAAAGCGTAGCACACAGGGAGCGGACGTGGAAGTCTTATATTTATACTTCTTAATTATAGGATTTAATAATTCTACTATGCACTTTCATGTGAACATCTGCTACTATATGTATGCCTTTTTGTGCAGTAGTACATTGTTAATTCTTATCCTGCTAAACAACAGTGGTTCATAGGGGGCATTATTCATATCATTAAACATTTCTCACTGACGTCAGGATGTGTAGCTTTGTGAAGGCCAACTATGTATGTCCGGGGTTCCTGATTTCGAAATACTGAGCTTTCGGGGTTATTTGCATTCCATGTTGTGTTCGATGTTGTGTGATTCGATATTATAGTTGTTCGATGTTCTGATATAAACCCCTGGTATCCTATAAGAGTTCAATACAAATGTCCCTTCCAAACTCATTTAAAACTGATGCTAAATTAATGTTATAAGGTAGCTCTGCAAATTGTCTCCTGTCTCACAGGAGAAACAACCTTTTTACTGGTTTCAGTGCTACTGGTACCATCCTTTTTAAATAACTTGTAAGTTTTCTATCCCACCTTTAGACAATTTCTTTCTCTGACCCAGTGATATCTAACTAGTTTCATTACTAGCACCTTTGTTAAGTTCTTTACTAGCTCTACAAATGTTTTCTCATGTGGAATTTTGTGCACATCCTTTGCATTTTACATTGCATAACACTTTGGTTTTCTGAACACATGCATGTATGCATCTTGCATGGATAATGACCTTTATTGACCTCACTATCCATTCTTCCTGAACTACTTACCTTACAGGTTTCTGACTTATTAACAAACTTCACTACACTGTTGATGTCAGAAAAAGACACTTGCCTTTCACTTTTCTTCTTGAAACTACTTTTTGCAGAACTGTTATCTTGTTTATTTACTAGCAGATTTTGAAACGTGACTTTTGCCTCTCAGTACCTTTATCTTTGATACAAGCATAACCACGTTTATCTGTGACACTAACCTGTCTGACTTCTCAGATTCCACACTGTGTAACTAATACATTCACGCTTTCCTCCATGTTAACTAATGATTTGGCTAGTATTCTAGCAAGGTCCAGTCTGAACTGTTGCATAATGCAGGGCTAGTATGCACTTTGAATTCCTCATCATTCTGTTCCTCCATCCTGTCTCAGTTATTCTGTCTTAATACTTTTAAGAACATGTTTTTTTTATTGTACAGGTCATTTACTTTTTTTAAATTTAAGGTTTACTTGCGAGTCCACTATCTGTGGATTACCATGATCAGTAACTTGCATTGATCTAGCTTCTTCCCCTGCCCTAATCTGAGACACTGCAAATCTTGCCCTTCCTTTTGGTATACTACACTTGCATTGCAGAAGGTAACTCAGAATAAAACACATCACTCTTACTACTTTCTTAGTTTACAGATTCCTGTTGCTTTCAGTCTGCTTTCAATTAACATATCAGTCATGAAATCATTTCACATTAAACTGGCTCTCCTCAACACCATAAGTCTGAGCAATAAATTCTCTGTCTGATCTTGATGCATTCTTGCATTTGGAAAACATCTGTGTCTACAAGGGTGCTGAAATCTGCTTTAAATAAAAGGAGAGCACTCTATACCAGTATTTCTGCTTTTCACGCCCTCGGGCCCAGTAGTCATTGTAGTGCAGTCTCTATATTTGTCAATGGACTTATTGCCTCCACTGAGATCCCTAAGGACTCATAAAATGAAATAACTGAACTACTAATCAATCTAGATAAGATTACTTATCAACTAGGAGCTTGTTGCAGAATACCTTATTTGTCCCCTGATGAACATATGAGATTCCTCAGTGTTGTAAATTATCTCCCTATTGGCAAAATATCCCTAATTTTGGATGGCTTTAACTACCCCTCAATAACTTGGGGCACCTATACCTCCTCTGTGTATGATATGCCCACAAATTCATAGGCTTAAGCAAAATTTTCTCTTGAGCAGTTTGTAAATTAATCTATTAGAGGACGCAATACTCTTGACCTGAAATATGCAAATATGGCTGCCTCTTCCTCTGCTCCTCTGGTATTTCCTTCCCTAGTGAAGTCTGACCATAAACATGTGACCATCTCCTTTAAACTTTTAAAAGCTCTTACAACAAACCCCACTGAATTTAAGGCAGTAAACCTCAATCTACTTTGATATGAAATATCAAACTTCACTTATGATTGCACTCCCCCTGATCTTAATACAGCCATGAGCTTCACAATGGAATTTTACACCCATTTAGAAAACATGCATAGCGATAGCAGCCCCTACCAGAATCAAGTATCACAAGAAATTCAAAACAACCTACAAAAATAAACCTTGCCACAAAAGAAAGAAACTCCTTAAATTATTTAGTTGATTGAAAATCCATCTTCTCAGCAATAATATCAAAAGCATTACAATAAAATAGAAGAACACTATCAGGTCCATTAAAGGAGCATATGAACTTGGGCTGAGCTCTGAAGCCAAATATAATTATACATCTTTCTTTAGCTATGTTAGAAAACTAAAAAAAAACAATACCTTACACTGGTCTGAACTTATTCATGGTGATGGCTCCTATTCTAAGCCAAAAAACATTACCAATATAATTGCAAACAAATTTAGTGTCAACCACCTAAGATTTCTATTCAAACCCCCAAAATATCTGAATCTCTTACTCCCCCATTACCTCTAAACATCATTCACTGAAAGTGCTAACCAAGACTAAAAATACTTCCTTCATCTGCAAAGCCATATAATGCATTATAAATGAACTCTTAAAATGTGCTATCAAGAATTTTATTAGATTTAATCCATAGCAGTTTGGCTTTGTGAAAAGTAGCTCCTCTCTAGGTAACCTGGGACATTCTTTGAAATGGTTAGAGATGCTGTAGAGAGTGGCCATGCAGTGCACATGGTGTATCTTGACCTAGCCAAGGCTTTTGATACCATTCCCCATGCAGGCATCATACAAAGCTAAATGCTTTAAAAATTGACCCATATGTGGTAAGATGATTAGCAAATTGGCTGAAAGACAGAACCCACACAGTATGACCTGCAGGTATCTCATCAGAAAATATGCAGTATCCAGTGGTGTCCCTCAGGGCTTGATGCTGGGATAGCTCCTTTTTTGTATTTAATGTTCAGATCTCCAAGCAGAGAGCAAAAACATCTAGCTAAATAGTTTGCAGATGCCTATAAATTCAGGGTTGTTGTTAAGTCAACCTTGTGATACTCAAACCCTACAGAATAAACTCGCCCTAGTAAACTCTTGGTGTACTAAAAATGATCTCAGACTAAATGCTAAAATGTATAATATCACCCCTTTTGATAGACAACCCCTGCCTTTGTCATACTTAATAGACAATACATCACTACAAAATATAAATGTTGTCAGGCATCTAAGTACTTGGGCTGATAGCTTCCACTCTTTTGACCATCATGTGACAATGTTTGTTAGGAAATCCTTATACTTTGCCCTGTTAATTATCAAAGAAATAGCATCAAGATCTAAACAGGTAATCACTCACACACTCTGCATTGATCAAGCCAAATATCTAGTACAATGCCCATTTGGGATGTATCTCACTAAACATATCAAACAATTAGAAAGACCCCAATGATGCCTAATCAAAAAGACCACAACCCTAGCATCTGTGAGCTACCAAGAGAGGTCAGAATCTTTATTCATTTATCCAGGATCTTACAAACATTTGAGAAGAGTCTCATGAACTGCTGCATTAGAGACTAGATTGTCCTGGACCTCCTGTATGTCCACAATATCACTACAAGAACCAGTGACTTAAGTCTTCACCAACAGATAAATAAAACATGGTGGGGGTAGGCTTATTATCCAAAGCCTCAAAAACATCTGGAATAATGTTCCCCTGCATGTTAAGCAGTGCAACTCACTATTTTCCTTTAAAAATAACCTAGATGACTAGATGGTCATCCACAAATTTAATCTGGGATTGACTGGTATGGCCTTCTTAGGGAGATAAGATTTGGCCTGAAGGACAGCAAGACTTAGGGACATTTCAATGTCCATAAATAAAAGTGCATTTATTCTATTTTCATCCTCTCTGTTTCTGTGCATACTTCTGCCTTGTACTGATATATTCTTCATTCCCTACACTAATACCCCCTACAGTTGGTTCAGAACTCCTCATCAACACGTTTTCAGTTCTTATACTGAGATATCTCAGTTTTGATTTTCTGATCTGTCATCATAGTAGGCAACTGATGTTTCTGACAATAGACAGAATCATTTTTACTATCTAACCACTACTGAAATTAGGCTTCTTTTGTTTCAAAGTATGCCTTATTTTATTTTCCTAGTTCTTTTTCTTTAATTATTTGATACATAGACCCCTTTCCCCCTCTTAGAGCTCTTGTGATTTTAGCGGGATTTTCATTAGGGCTCTGTTCAGTGTTGCCTTTTCTCTTACTATATATTAGCTTTTCTTTTTTTCTTGATTTATCTACACTGTTCTCCCTCTATTTCAAGGTGAACCAATATCACTTCTCCACTATCTTTTCCTGCATTAACTGATGTCTACTTTTTACAGCAGAAAGAATGAGCACCACATTCTCCTTTAGTTTTTCTTATGTATACCCTTCTAAAAAGGGCATCCCCAAGCTCATTCCATCTGCCTCTACTTACTTTTCTGTACTGTGCTGACAGATATGGGTTTTGAACTCTGGTCAAGTATTTTATCTCCCTCCTTAAGTAAGTTAATTCAACTTCTTTTACTGGCAAAATCCTCCTCTTCAACACTCACCTGGTGCTTAGAATTCTCCTTTAATAAGGCTGTTTTAATTTGGCTTGAAAGTTCATAAATCTGCCGATTTTGTAGTTTCCTTACATTCTAACTCTGTGAGATATTCATTCTCTTCTGCTCTACTAACCACTTCTATTCCTTGCCCTGTAATACTTTCAAAGTACTGCAATTCCTCTATTTTATGTTCTGTAACACTATTAGGCTCCAACACTTGTATTTCCTTCTTTAACAATTTCTACTGGACCGTCTTGGTGTGTGACTTATTTTCCTTCCACTGGTTTACTGCTGGTTGCTTTTCTGTCCTACCAGGAAATTCAATATTTTGTGTGCAAGTCTTTTACTTCAACATATTCTTTTCTTGTAGGCTGCTCTATCATAGCAGCTACAACTCTGTGTACAAGTCATTAACTTTTGCAGTCTCTAGGCCATCCCCTTCTCATTTTTTTTTAAATTCTGGAATTATGTATAACTGCCACTTCCTTGGCCTGCCTCCTCCCCATTCTTATAATGAATAGGTATATCAGATTGCTGGTCTATCTTTTTTGCTAAGTGTGTCAATTTGCTAAACTGAGTCCATGGATTCTTCCTCCTTCTACATTTTCCATAGTGTTTTTAAACTGGGAAAGATATTTCCTATTATTGTGTTTCGAATCAGGGGTTGCAGTCAAATAATGTAACAGTTTCCTCATCACTGTCTCAATGTTTATACCTGTAAGAGGATAATCTACTTTTTTGGTGTTAGTGATTTCATATTTATACTTTATAAAAGTGCTTAAACTACCTCCTGCCCCAAAAATGTAATACATTTTGCTAGTTTGATTTTAACACATTTACATTGGTCAATTTAAAGCATGCATTTCCATTTTTATATTAGCATTTCTGTTGAAGCACTTAGCAGTGTGAAAGCTTCAGCCTTAGACATGCACACTTCATTCTAAATATTGTGTCATTAACTGATAATTAATCTACATTATTTCCTGGAGGCTACTGATAATCAAAAAGCTTGATAACTTCTTCATAGCTGCCGGCTTGAAGTTTGTGCTTGTATTTTGCTGCTGGTGAGGGATGGAGCCGAGGGCATTGATTCCTAACTGTCTCTGATTGGGAAATGATTGTCTGTGTGGGGCCTTATTAATTGGTCTGGTTCCTATTCAAGACATTTACCAGGAAAAGGCTATAACACGCTCCAGACCCCTGCATCATCTAGGACAAGACTATTGATCACTAAAGAGCTTGTGGGCTGCTTCTCATCTTGGGATTGGTATTACTGTTTTGCTTCTGTTCAGAGAAGAAGCAATAGGGCATTGTATCCCAGTAGTATGAAGCTGTGATGAAACTAGCACTAGTAGTAGCCAGATAATAGCCAATTAGATGAATATTCTCTATTCATCATTCTTGATAAAGCTAATACTTTTTTCTTTACAGGAAGCACTGCTTGATTAGCTACAGTCTAACTTAACTTCTGAATATCTCCCTAAATCTCCCTATCTCCCTACAAAACAAGCACCGGCAAAACATACACATGAATACACAAAAACATATTCGGAGGCACTAGGTACCAATCTGAAAAAGAAACAGGGCCCTCCAAAGCAGTCAAGTAAGCAACCTGCACCTCCAAACACAAGCCAGAAAACACATGATTCACCTCAGCAGTGTGTCTCACGACAGCCCCTAAGGCAAAACACCATACGCAACATGCTAGTAATAGGAGACTCTATAGTAAGGCACACAGATGTTCCACTCACCAGGCTGAACAAGGAGAAGGTTACGGTCAGCTGCCTGTCGGGTGCTAGGATCCGCCACATAACACAGGCACTTAGGTCACTCCAGATCAAGTACAAATATGACGCTGTCATTGTACATGTTGGTGTGAATTTTCTAAGATGTACCTCCCTGGACTACATGAAAAGAGACATTGAGGAGCTCTCTGATCATGTAGCCCAAGCTGGTATGACCCTGACCTTGAGTAGCATACTAACTTCACCTAGAATGATACCACAATACAAAGACAAAATGATCAATTTCAACAATTGGCTAAGCTTCTGGTGTCATTCTAAGGGGATCCAGTGTCTGTCTGCCTGGGATGACATGATAGACAAGCCTCCCTGTTTCACCAGAGATGGTTTGCACCTGTCACCCCTAGGCTTTCGAATACTGGCCAAGGCTCTTGCCGTCCCCATAGTGCATTTTTTGGCAAGGCTCAAAGGACAAACCAACCATTGCAACCAGCACAGGTAACCAAAAACTGAGGGTAATGCTACTGAACGCCAGAAGTCTCAACCTCAAAATGCGCGCACTCGAGGCTCTCCTCAGTATGGAGAAAATCGATGTTTGTGCAGTGACTGAAACCTGGTTCAAGGCTCCAGAGAGCACCCCAGCACTACCAGGTTACAATTCATATCATACCTTCCAGCCTCAGTTACCAGATCACAGTACAAAGGGCGAAGGTGTATCCATATTCATCAAGGATACCCACATCTCCAGGTTAGTGGCGCAGCATGATGCCCCAGAGATCATCCATGTGCAACTATCAGCATGCAAAACCACATTTCAAGTCGTAGCCTGTTATAGATCATCCACCATGTACCAAGATGCTCACTCAGCATTCCTTGAGGCATTGGAAAATATAAAGGTCCTACCCAACACCATAATTTTGGGTGATTTCAACTACCCTGGTATAGACTGGGCAAACTACCAAAGTTCTAACTCCTATGCCCAGTGGTTCATAGAATTTATAAATTCAAATGCCCTTGAACAACTGGTATGTTCTCCCACTAGAGGGGACAACATATTGGATTCAGTCATCACAAATATGGGCGCCCATTGTACCACACCCGTTATCACTCCCTCTCTGGTCAGATCAGACCACAAACTGATAATCCTGGACATCCTCACCCCTCCACCTCCCCCAGTCCAAGAAACCATCGTAAAAAACCTTTCCAAAGCAAATTTCAAACTACTTGCGTCAGAAGTGGAAAGCTTCACTATTCCCTTGCAGAAGGATAATGATATCCAGGATACAGAATCCTACACCAAGTTACTTTGTATACATCTTCAGGATTGCATGGACCGTGCTATCCCAAATAAAACCAAGACTCCTTCCTCAGGCAAGAAGAAACCAGTCTGGTGGACCCCGGCCATAAGCAAACTATACAATAAAAGGAGGAGATTTATACAAAAAAGGCCAAATCTCAAGTAGAAAAATAATCTCTGATCAGCATTAGTAAGAAATTGAGGGCCCTCATCAAGTCAACTAAAGCCAATTTCGAAAACAAAGTTGCCAAGGATGCCAAGGATAACCATAAGGCTTTCTATGGTTACATCAAAAACCTAAATGGCAACGCTCAGGTTTGTTCTGAGCTAGTACAACATGGAACAAAATACACTGACCCCACTGACATTGTCAACATCTTGGCTGACAGGTTCAGTGCAAATCCCCCCCACCACCACCTGCAGGGCCTATTACTATTCCAGGGGATTGTGTAACTCCAATTATTACTGATATGTTGGTTAATAAGGCTCTATCTAAAGCTAAAAACACTGCCTCCATGGGACCAGATGGTGTCCCGGGCTGTGTCATACGCGAGCTCCAAAATGAATTAACCCCGCATCTGAATACCCTATTCAGTCTCAGCCTCTCGACAGAATATGTGCCCATAGAATGGCGCACAGCAACAGTGGTTCTGCTGCACAAGGGTGGGCCCACAACCAACCCTGGGAACTACCGACCATTAAGCCTGGCCAGTCTGATCTGTAAGGCAATGGAGCAAATCATTATGGAACTTATAAATGGAAAGATTGAGAACCTCCAAACACTTGACCCCACACAGTTCGGCTTCATCAAGGGCAGATCATGCCTCCTGAACCTGGTGGACTTCTTTGAGACAGTTACTCAGGCTATAGATAAGGGAAAGGAGGTACACACGGCTTACCTTGACCTTGCTAAAGCATTTGACACTATTCCCCATTCGGGTATTATTGATAAACTCACCAAGCTGGGCATAAACCCTTACATCACAAGATGGATCGCAAACTGGCTCTCAGACAGATCCCACAAAGTAAGAGTAGCGGGATCTATGTCCAAATCCAGACCAGTAATGAGTGGTGTGCCTCAGGGCTCTGTCCTGGGGCCCCTCCTGTTTGGCATATTCTTCTCAGAAGTACAGGCAAGCACTGAAGGTCTGTGGCTGACCAAGTTTGCAGACGACTGCAAACTGGGTGCTATAATAGAGTCTCCGGCCGACATGGATATCCTCCAGAAGGGCCTTAATGAGACTGATGCATGGTGTCAAAGCCATGGTCTCAAGCTAAATGCTAAAAAATGCATAGCAATCCCCTTTGGAAAAAACAGAGTACCCGCAAACTACCACATAGGAGGTAGCCCCCTGAAATCTGAGAAAGTAATAGGGGATCTAGGGACTGAAGTAGATAGTCAGCTTTCCTTTGATAACCATTTTGCCAAGGTGGTTAGAAAATCCTTCTATGTGACCCATCTGATCACAAAAGGGTTTGCATCAAGATCTAAGGATGTAATGGTGCCCCTCTACTCTTCTCTCATCAGACCTATTATTGAGTACAATGCACCAATTGGAATGACCTGTCCAGGCATATCCAACAGCTGGAGAAACCACAGAGGTACCTCACTAAGAGGATTACTGGCCTCAAACAGTTGCCCTATGCAGCACGATTGAAAAAACTAAGGCTTTTCTCTGTTGCATACCGCCTTCTCAGAGGCGATCTCTGTCTAACATATAGAGCCATGTCCAACCCAGAACTGTTGAACATGCTCCATCTTAGCAAAACCAAATCTACTCGAGCTACAAGCTCTAGGGATATAAACCTTAACACAACAATGAATAGAACATGCTCGAGGGATAGATTACCTTTGCACAGACTTCCCTTGCAATGGAACAAGGTCCCGATCTACATAAGATAGAGCCCCTCACTACCACTCTTCAAGAAGAACCTTGACGAGTGGATGGGTAACAGAAAGTTCACACCAGGGATCATACCAACAGCAGGGTACTAGCTGCTAGATCAAGGGCATAGGGAACTAACCAAAGGGGTGATGAATACCACACAACGTGGCTGGGCTAATAAATGCCTTCGGGCAGATAGCCCAGTACCTACCTATGAACCTATGAACCTATAAATACTTCATCCATAAATCGTCAAGGTATCCAATATAGATGCAGACCTCTTGAGCAGATATTTTTCCTGTAAAAGCACAATTCAAATTTCACCAATACATAATTGTACACAAAGCAACTAGTTTGCAGTGATAAGCACTGCCCCAGAGCTGCAAACCAGATATGTCTGACTTTAATTTATATTCTCACCACAACTGTCTAATCAATAAAAAAAGGGTATGTTGCTATGGATATGAACTTTTCCACTGTCTCTGTTACCAGATTGGTGGATATGGACATCTTGAGGCAATGCAGAAATTGCCTCATGTTTACTGACAACCAGCTAATTCTAAAACAAAATGATAAGGTATGTGAGAGATGTATTTTTAAAATGTCACTGGAGGCAAACCTCTCACATAAAAATACTTGTAATATCAATCAGGTTCTCAGGTGTGAATACAAAGCAGAAAAACAGACCCATATATACTGAGGCATTTAAACATAACCTACATATAACTTTCCTAAACCTTAGATCTCTTAGGTGAAGTACACATAACAAATGCCCTCAGCATCCCCAAATGCACTCTTTCAAAACAACACCCTCATCAGCACATAGAGCCACAGCTCATGGAGCCTCTATTCATGGGTGCCGGAACCATAGAGCCGGGGGGAGAGGGAGCCACTTTTACAGCTGCAAGACCTGTCTGGAAAAATTAATGACTAACGTGGATTCGCGCAGGGCAGTTAAACTAACTAAACTAGCTGTTCTTGTTCTCTTATTGCTCTATGTTACAGAGGTTATACTGCCGCTGTTCCATTGGTGCTGCCAGAGTCATGCCGGTAAGGAGAGTTTTGTTTTTTTATTTTCAGGAGTTATGCTGCTCCCGCGTATGTATGGGTGTTTGTGTGTGTGTGTGTGTGTGTGTGTGTGTGTGTGCGTGTGTGTGTGTGTGTGTGTGTGTGTGTGTGTGTGTGTGTGTGTGTGTGTGTGTGTGTGTGTGTGTGTGTGTGTGTGTGAGAGTAAAATGCCCCAGTTAGGTATACCTGGTGGTTAGTGTTACTCAGGTTCAAACAAGAGCCTGAATTCTCCACCCATACCACCACTTGTGATCCAGGGAGTTGAGTCCATAGCTCTCCACTGTCCAGATTTTCACAGAATATTTGGCTCATACTTTTGGTCTTTTCCTCTTAAAATTTGTGTTTTTCTGGCAAATCAGTGAGAACTGAATTCACTAAATAATGATAACTCTTTAAGTTTCAGTCTTCTTATCTTTCAGGAAACACATGGTAACACAAAACACTTTATTATCGCAACTTTCTAATATTATACAAGCAATATTGCCCTGGTTTTGGGCCTTTACCCACCCAAATAAATGTTGGCTTTTTCCACATTTCTTGTGGTGTGAAGTTGAGAGATTTAGTTGATTGTCAAGTGGATTTTACAAGCAGCTGAGAGCTTCAGGGGAAGAGAAGTTTAATGCTACTTATACTAAGTTGTTTGCATTGTTAGTAGTACAACGGGTAGTATACTTGCTTTTGATGCAGAAGACTGTGGGTACTACTCCCAGAATATGCAGCTGGATCGCGGATACTGTACTGTGTTGTACTTTAATGGGAGTAGATGCTGCAGTCCTATGAATGTCATCCTTTGGAGGAGTTACTTAGTAACTATGAACCCATTATCAGTTTGCCATCCATTCTCCATTGCAAAATTACTAGCTTTTAATTTTTTTAATGTAGCATAGGCAATTTATACTTCAAGGGCAACAGGCACTTTATTTGGAGATGAAACAATGAAATATAAAGTTGTTTGCTAGCAGCAACCTCTTCATTAGTTACAGAGCCCTTTAATGTGGAATTATTTAGATGACTTCTGCAGAGATTTTGCATATTTACTGATATTGGTGGATTGTAATGACAGAAGTCCGAGTGGCTTTTTATGGTTGAAATTTTCTGAAATGGGTAGTTTTGTCATTATTGGTTCATACATTTTGTTTCATTGCTCACTAGAAGACTGTTCCAGACTACAAATGTAAAACACATTCTAACAAGTGGTGATGTATTATACAAGGAATATAATTTAATACAATCAGGAAGGTGAAACAAAGAATGTATACATGTATGCTTGCTCACAGGATGCAGGAGATCAAAATAGGGGAAGAGACCAGTCACCAATGGTGTCCTCCAGGGTCTGGTGCTGAGAGTTTTTCTGTTTGGCATATACATCTCAAAAGTAAAAGGAAATACCAAAGGGTTTTGGCTGACTAAGTTTGAGATGACCGCAAGCTTGGAGCAGTTATTGAATCCCCAAATGACTTAACCATCATCCAGGAAGGTTTGTCCCAAACAATAACTGGTGCCAGAATCATGAATTGAAACTAAACTCCAAGAAATACATTATCATATCCTTTGGGAAGTCATCTACTCCAGGGAACTGCCAAATTGACAATGCCCCCTGAGAACTGACCTAATTATTTGGCATTTGGGAACTTGAGTGTACAGTGACCTAATTTTTGGCCAACATGTGCCCAGAATCATAAGAAAGTCTTTCTATATTGCACAGCTTATAAACAAATTGATTGTGACTAGATCTAGAGATGTTATTCTCCCCCTTTACACAGCCCTCATTAGGTCAATCATTTTGTATAATGCCCACTTTGGCATGTATCTGTCCAGACCCATGCAACAACTGGAATACCCAGAGAGATACCTTACTAAAAGGATAAAGGTCCTAAACAACAGGTCTTACATGGACCACCTCAAAGATTTATCACTATATTCAGTATCCTACAAAGTACTTAAGAGGTGACGTGTCTGGTATACAAGGCATCCTCTGACCTAATACAGATGGACCTACTGAACATCAGCAAGTCAAATGGCATCAGAATTACTCAGTCTAAATATATAAACTGAATGTTATGGAGAGATGGATATTTATCCATAACAGGCTGGCCATCCAAGTAAAACAAAGCTCACCCCTGTCAATATTCAAATGCAACTTGGATCTAAGGATGGGTAATATAAAATATACTCTAGGATTACCCCTCGTGCCACTAATGGATAAAGGCAGTTCCTAAATGCTGCATCCCTTACATGGGTCCCCTCATATTATCTACAGTGTGATCACATTTATTCTCACCAGGGCTAATATACAATTATCAGCCATGGGATAGGTAAGACCAATCAGGAAATGTTAATTCAAGCACCAAAATGGAAACTGGCAAAGCTTAAAATGTCCTCCAAGTGAACCTATGTTTTGTGGTAGTAAATAGTTTTAAAAATTGCCCTTTTAGGATCACTAAGTGCCCCTGTAACCCTCTGCCCCAGTCTTCAACAGCTTCCGGCACCTCTGCCTCTATTTCTAAGCCCATAAGGCAAGCTACCACACAATCCAGCACTCTGATCATTGGGGACTCGATTGTGAGACATAATGATGTCCTTCTCACCAGGCTGAGTAGGAAGAAATCGTGGTCAGTTGCTTATCAGGGGCCAGGATCCACCACATTATGCATGCACTCAGGTCATTGGACCACAAGTACCGGGGTGTAAATGACCTGAGATGTACCTCCCTAGACTATATGAAGAGAGACATCATGGAACTCTCGGAATATGTGTCTCAGGCTGGTATGAGCCTAGCATTGAGCAGCATTCTACCTTCTCCAAGACTGATGCCACAATGTGAACAGAAGATGACTGACTTTAATAACTTAGTTTCTAGTGTCATTCTAAGGGGGGCAGTATTTGTCAGCAGGGAAGGAGATAGTCAACAGAACATGCTGCTTTTCCAGGGATGGTCTGTACCTCTCCCTTCTAGGCTTCTGAATATTTGTTAAAGCATTCCTCCCCCATAGTGCCTTTTTTAGGAAATGCAAACATCAAAATAGTTCCAACATAGCAAATCAAAGCCAAGAAAATCTAAAGGAGTTACTGCTTAATGGTAGGAGTCTAAACAATAAACTAACCTCCCTACAAGCTATATTATATGCATAACATATTGCACTGTAGAAGCAGAGAATAGGATTTGTGGGTAGTGGTGAACATGCAGATATGCAGCTTTTCCAGTAAAGCAGGGTCAGAGATCGCCTTATATGCAAGGCAGAGATTGCCTCGGAGTAATCTATATGATACAGAATAAAGTGGCAGTGATTTCAGATGATCCACATAGGACAGATGCTGAAGACCTTGAATTTTCCTTGTGAGGAACCTTTGAGGTCTCTCCAACTGCTGCAGGTGCTTGGAAAGGTACATACCAAAAGAGGTGTTGTACTCAATTACTGGCCTGATGTGGGAAGAGTACAGGGAGCTTATAACTTTTTTTTTCTGGTGGCAATGCCCTTACTTATGAGATGAGCAATATAGAATGCCCTTCTTTCCACTGTGGAGACATGGTGATCAAAGGTAAGGTTGCTGTCAACCTGTGTGTCCAGGTCTCTCAACACTGAGTGCATACTTAGGGTGTTGCTGTAGATATGGTACTTAGCAGGAACACCAATCTTACTGAAAGGGATGATAATGCATTTTTTTGCATTGAGTTTAAGACCATGACTTTGGTACCAATCATTTGTTTGTGTGAGACCCTCTTGTAGGATGTTGACATAATTTGGAGATTTTATGACCACTCCCATTTGGCAGTCATCAGCAAACTTTGTCAGCCACAAACCTTTAGTTTTCACTTGTACTTTGGAGAAATAAATTCCAGACACTAGAGGTCTCAGGACTGACCCTGTAGAACACCACTGGTTACAGGTCTGCTGTTGGAGGTGGATTCCCCTATTTTAACTATATGTGTTGCATCAGTGTGCCAGTTACTGACTCATCTAATGATATAAGGATTGATACCTAGCTGGATAAGTTTGTCAATGATGCCTGAGAGGGGGATATTGTCAAAAGCCTTGGATAGGTCTAGGTAGGCTGTATGCACAGATTTCCCCTCATCCAGGGCCTTATTGACTGTCTTGAAGAAGTCCATCAGCTTTAACAGGCATGATCTCCATTTGACAAATCCAAACTGAGTAGAGTCAGGTGTCTGGAGATTACTTATACGCTTGTTCATAAGGTCCATGATGATTCGCTTCATGACCTTACAGATAAGGCTAGTCAGGTTAATAGGTCTATAGTTCCTGGAGTCAGTGGAAGCACCAACTTTGTGCAAGGGAATAACAGTGGCCATTTTCCATTCAGCTGGGCCAAAGCTTGTGCTTAGACTATATAAAGAGTACCGAATGGTGTTGCTAATTCTTGTTGGAGCCAATGTAGGACACAGCCTGGGATGTTATCAGGTCCCACAGATACTGTGTTTTTGGCCTTAGATAGGGTGTTTATGTAAGGGCAAGGTAGGGGACAGGTGGCAGGGATGCCTTGGGGTACATGTGGGGGGGGGGGGTCACAGAACTTGTCAGAAAACAGGTTAGCTATGTCCACAGGCTCAGTATAAGTGGTATCATTAACTACCAGTTTGGCACAAACTGATCCTTTCCTTTTAGGTTATGGATGTAACTAAAGAACGCTTTATGGTTATCCTTAGTTGAGGAAACTAATTTGGATTCATCTAATTTGGATTCATAGTTTGTTTTGGAGGACATCACAAGAAGTCTTATTTGCTTGTTTAAGCTGAGGAAGGTGTGTTTCCAGTTTAGGGCTCACTCCCTCTTACTCTTAGCAATTTCTTCCTCTTGTTGTAAAGTCTGTTAATAGCAGTTGTCCACCAGGCAAGATTGCTCTTCCTTGAGGAGCTTGTTTTGGTCTTGTCAGGTATGGTGAGTCAATGCCATTATACAGGTGTTTGTATGAAGCATTGATGTAGAACTTGGCATAGCTGCCAGTTCCATCTGAGGGGGGAGGTGCAGTGAAGCTATTTATACCATCTCATAAGAAGTTATAATCTTCTTTGGAGAAGTGTATTAGTTTAGTTGCTGCTGGGGGGGGGGGGCAAGTGTGATAGTTGCTTTGAATGAGACTGATTTGTGCTCACATCTCACCAGGGAAGACTTCACAGTGGCAGTGCTACAGTTGTCCCCTATATTGGTAAGCACCAGATCCAGGATGTTGGCACCCCTTGTGGGGTGTCAACCAGCTGATCCAAGGTATTGCAGTTAACAAAACTGAGGAATCTTTGGGCAAGTGAGTTTGAGCACAAGTAATTTACCCAGTCAAAGGAGGGTCTATATTACTATGTTGAAACGACATAATATTGAACACCTAAATATCGACAAGTATTCATCAAAATGCATTTCCGTGAACTGATGAATACTTACAGGACAAACAAACACTTGCCCTGCAATACAATGGAATGAACTAAACTTAAAACAAACCCACCCATGTAGGGGGCTGTGCCCCCCACACACCCCTAACTAAATATGCTAACTCCAAGATCAAACTACAGTGGAGGAAAGGGCAACATTGTGTAGTTGGCCCACTACATCTTTGCCCTATAAGTATTCATTGAATTGTGCAAATGCATTTTGATGAATACTTGTCGATCATTAGGTGTTCAATATTACAAAGTTTCGACGTTGTGATATAGACCATCAATGGATGGTAGTTAAATCACCCAAAACCATGGTGTTCAGATGTGTCTTGATAGATTCAAGTAGATCCAAATAGGCAGAGTGGGTATCCTGATTCATGGAGGGGGTCCTGTAGCTGGCAATGACCTGAACAGGTGTCTTACCTACAGTTAATTGCACCTGAAGTATCTCCAGGGAATCATACTGTTTAACCAGTCTGGAGGTGTATTTATCTTTAATGAATATTGATACACTGCCTCCTTTAGTTTTCACACCGTCAATTTGTGGTCTGAACGTGTAGAAGGAGGTGTAACCCAGTATGGCTGAGGTGCTCTCCACAGCCTTGAACCAGGTCTCCATGACTGCACAAATGTTTGTGTCTTCCAGGGTGAGGACTGCTTCCAGTGAGTTCAGTTTTATGTTAAGATTCCTAGGGTTTAGCAGCATAACTTTGAGGTTGTTTTTAGATGGAGTTTTACATTGGGAATTTTGTCCTTGAAACACTGCCTAAAAAGGCAATATAGGGTTGCCAAGAACCTTATCCAGTAGCCAAAATTTCAGGAGTGACAGATGAAGACCATTTCTGGCAAAGCATTGCGATCTGTCTGTCATGTCATCCCAGGCTGACAGATACTGGATCCCCTAAGAATGACACCAGAAACTAAGCCAATTATTGAAGTGAATCATTTTCTGTTTGTAGTGAAGCATCATCCTAGGTGAAGGTAAAATGCTGCTTACGGTTAGGGACATACCTACCTGAGACACATAATCTGAGACCACAGTCATTTCTCCCTTCATATAGTTGAGAGAGAAACACCTCAAGTCATTCACACCAACATGGACTATGATGGCGTCATAACAGTATCTGTTGTTGAGAGACTTGAGTGCATGTGTGATATGGCAGATCCTGGCACCTGACAGACAGCTGACCATGACCTTTTCCTTATCCAGCTTGGTGAGAGAGACATCTGTGTGTCTCACAATGGAATCACCTGTGACTAATATGTTTGGTTTTGTGTTTTGCCTTAAGGCTTGACAGATGAGCCACTTGGTGCATGAGCACATATGTGTATTGTATTCTGCAGAGCAAGTATTATGTGTAGTGTGCTTGTGTTTCTGTTTAGGAGGTCTCTGGTGTTTAGATATGTTTCTGATGAGGGCATCCACATATGTAGGTATGTGTGATGTGGGTTTGGGTGGAGTAGGAGGTGAGGTGTTCATGCTGACAACCCACTCATTGTCATATGTACTGGCTGGTGTGTGAGAGAGCATGGATTCAAGGTTCTTAATATAGTTGCATTTCTCACATGTTGAGTTTGTATGGGTTAGGGGTAGGGTTGTTGGTGAACATGAGTCAGTTGCTACACTGCCTCTGGATGCCTATGTTGTCCAAGCTGCTGGAGAAACTGTGGAAAATTGTGTGTCCATAGTGTTAAGTAAATTTATATGGTCAGGAAAAGAGGTCGCACTTAGCAATGGCTAGTGGGTGAGAGGTGTGTTGGTACCTCTAAGGCAAGGCTTAGTGTTCCACCTGACAGTACAACAGGACCACAAAACACATCTGGAGGACCACAAGCAAAGTGATAACAGAAAATTTAACAAGCAAAACATTTGTGTCTATAACCACCAACAGTAACCACCTCTATGTGGCAGTGCACATTGGTGCTCTACATGCAAAGAAGT
Organism: Protopterus annectens; assembly: GCF_019279795.1. NCBI lineage: Eukaryota > Metazoa > Chordata > Ceratodontiformes > Protopteridae > Protopterus > Protopterus annectens. The sequence goes on along the minus strand of NC_056738.1, from coordinate 339,706,126 downwards.
GCAAATGCAGGGCTTAAATAAAGCAAGAAATAACCATTTAACTCGAACTAGCCAATAAGGATGCTCTCTCTGAGCTGTAGTCCAATCACCCTTGATTAGATGAGACCCAGACACATGCTCCTCCCACGAGGATGCAGAAGAGCCTTCACTAACAAAGATGGCTTGAATTTGATGCTCAGAAGTTACAAAACAGCCCCGTAAACAGCAAACCTGGAACTGGGCTATGCTACAGCTGAACTACTACAATATACAGTAAAATGTGACAACAAAGTTCAGACAATTCAGACAGTAGAATGCAAATACAAATTGAAAGTGCAATATAATAGCAAAAACAGGCCCTTATAGTTAATTGGAAGCAATGTATGCCTCAGATCTTTCAGTATCTTAGTGAAGAGCTGGTTTTAATGCTCAAGTGATATCAAACAGTCTAGATTCAACAAGTCTGAATCTGGCATATGCTATAAAATACAGAAGTACTAGTAATTTAAAGTGCATAAAATCACAGTCACAACAGCAAAAAAACATTTTAAATAAATTCACCAGCAATTCCCAGTTTAAAAGGGTGTAGGCCACACTTTCCCACCACAAGAGTTTAGAACACAAACACTCCTAATGTAAAACAACTGGTTTTGGATCCCAAGTGCTTAAGTCAAAACTAAGGCACTCTAGAATAACAAACACAATAGACCTTTAACCAGCAATCTCCAGCTTACAAGGGTGAAGGCTATTATGTCCTGCCACAAGAGTTTAGACCACAAATATTCCTAATGTAAAGTAACTGGTTTGAAACCCAAGTGCTTAAATAAAGACATTTACACTAACAGGCACAATAAGGCCTCATCAGCAGTTCCTAGCTTAGAAGGGTGTAGGCCACACTCCCTGCCACAACAGTCTAGACTGCAACCCTCTTAATGTAACATAATTGGTTTGGAGCTCAAGTGCTTAAACCAGAACTAAGACACTTTAAGAATAACAGACATAATGAGCCTTCAATCAGCAATTCCCAGCTTAGAAGGGTATAGGCTATCCTTTCCTGTCACAAGAGTTAAGACCACAAATCTTCCTAATGTAAAATAACTGGTTTAAAACCCAAGTGCTTAAACTGGAACAAAGACACTTAGAACAATAGGTGCAATAAGTTTGGGTTTGGAGCCCAAGTGGTTAAACCAGATCTAACACACTTTCAAAATAACAGACACAATGAGCCTTCAACAAGCAATTCACAGCTTAGAAGGATGTAGGCTATCCCCTCCTGACACAAGAGTTTAGACCACACATCTTCCTAATGTAAAATAACTGATTTGGAACCCAAGTGCTTAAACTGGAACAAAGACACTTAGAACAACAGGTACAATAAGCATTCACCCAGCAATTCCCAGATCAGAAGGGCAGAGGCTACCCTGTCCTCCCACAAGAATGTAGATCAGAAACCTTCTGAATGTAACATAACTGGCCTGAAGCCCAAGTCCTTAAACCAAAACTAAGAGGCTTAGAATAACAATTACAATTTAATCAGCCTACTAACAAATAGTAATAAATGCAGCATAATAATTGCAATTGAACACTTTTAAGAACAAACAGTAAAAGCAAAATAAAGTAATAAAGTAAGAAGAGACACAAATACAGTTAAAGGAGATGAATGAAGTGTCATTGTTTGTTAAATAGTAAGAGAGGAAACAGAAGATAATTCAGGGTTAAGAAGCTAAGAGGGTGGGCCTTCCCAAATGATCTCACTGTACTCAGTAGAATGAGCTGATGCAATAGGACTGGGAGGAGTGTCCAATATCAAATTTATAGTAGAGGCGGGCAACTCAAAAGCCACCAAGGTTTAGGAATACAACATCAGTTGGGCAGGTGAGTGGGAAAAATAAAATGGAGACAGATATCAGAACAGAAGGAAGGCAAACAACAACCTAAGAGCAGTACAGTAACAAGCAGATGGAGTTTCTTTAATAAGGCAGGCTGAAAACAGTGATAAAATCAACCAAATAAATAAATGCAGCACAGAGTTATTAAATATCACTGAAACAGTTTGTGCAAGTGCTAAAATATATACTTATATCAGCTTTGTATTTCCAGATGGTTTTAGAAGCAATCCAAATCTTGTAGCCACAGGCACAAAGAAACTCTGAGCAGAATCTTACAAAGTGTAATTCTTTTATACAAGCAAAATGAAAGACTTTTCTAAAGTTAAACCCTCAGGCCAATCAAATAAAAACACAAAGAGCTATTGACCAGTAGTTCCTACCTAAATAAAGTAGAGACAGATATCAGAACAGGAGCAAGGCAAACAACAACCTAAGAGCAGTACAGTAACAACCAGATGGAGGCTGAAAAACAGTGATAAAATCAACAGAATAAATAAATGCAGCACAGGGTTATTAAATATTACTGAAACAGTGAGAGTAAGTGAAAAAAATATGCTTATATCAGCTTTGTATTTCCAGATGGTTTTAGAAGCAATCTAAATATTGTATTGTAGCCACAAGCACAAGGAAGCTCTGACATATGTTACTCTGAACCCATATATGTTTTATTTATCTGACTTGTTTTTATTTTAGTGAAGGATTCCTAGGTTTTTTTTATAAAATAATGTATGCAAATTACTCACTTTATATTGCTGAGAAATGTGGAAAAGTTACTTCAACCTCATTTTGATCATAAAAAATGCCTAATATGCATAGTTGGCACACATTGTTTTATAAAAATTTACATTCTGAACACCTTTTGCAAGTACTGACCTTATTATTTTGTTTTGATTTAATGTTATTCACTTTTGTTTATTATAATTAGAAAAATATTGTTTATTTTTCTTTGGGTAGGACTGAGATAGGGCTGCAAGGTATCAAATATCCAGTTGGTGGTGCTCAGTGTGTCATGTTAGCCCAGACTGCACCACACTGAATTGTCAAACTGCAGGACTTTGGCTATTGCAGGGACCAGGACATAACAACTGTGCACCCCATAACCATACAACGTTTCCTAATAGGATGGTGGTAGGCATGACATGTACTCAGGCAAGGCATATATATATATATTTATATATAAATATATATATATATATATATATATATATATATATATATATATATATATATATATATATATATATATATATATATATATATATATATATATATATGAGACAAATCACCAAACATATGTTGTGGCAGATCTATGACAGATGATCAAGTTTTCAGAAACTCGAAATTCATACCAAGACCATATGATCGAGTTTCCAAAAACTCAAACATCAAAAAAATAAAATAAAATAAAAAAAGAAACATCTACTTTTTTATTTACATTAATGCAGTGGGCAAGTCCCACTGCATCCTCACACCCCCTGTAAATTATATACACCAACTCTGAGATCGCACTACAGTGAAGAAATGGATAAATTTCCAAAAACTCAGTCATATAATCTTGACCATATGCATTTTGAGTATCTGAAAAATCATTAAACTTTTAGAGATCCATTGTGGCACATCATTATTGTGACATGCACAGCGATGTGTCAGGTAAGGGAAAGGGAAGAAATGCATTAAGTTACTGTTGGGTAAAACCTCGTAGGTGGATATATGTAGCCTTTCAGACAGTATTCCAAGCTGACACACACACATGCACACACACACACACACACACACACACACACACACACACACACACACACACACACACACACACGCACACACATGCACACACACACACACACACACACGCACACACACACACACACACACACACACACACACACACACACACACACACACACACACACACACACACACACACACACACACACGCACACACACACACACACACACACACACACACACACACACACACACACACACACACAATCACTAGTAGTAGGATGAGGAAGTGCACGTGAGAACAGATTGGGATTACTAATGTGCACAAATGATACCTAGCAAGGGACAATTTGGAATAGACAGGATGAAAATGTGCCGTGGAATGTGTTTTA